>NC_090738.1:129900216-129902716 GCF_036898095.1 Palaemon carinicauda
TATTATATATGCATGGATGAATTTCTGAATCGATTTTTTATATATGTAAAGAACAGTTAATCATGGTGTCCATTGACTCAGTTTGTTAAAGCTACTCCTGAAAATAAGAAATTGGCTGTCATATACCTGTAGAATGTTTTAGAGAGGCAATGTGTTGTGATATTTAGCTACTTCTTCCCCACCATTATCCCTACATTAAGGGGTCGGTTGCCTGCTGCGCCCTCTCCAATGGCTTCTATCAGAGGCATCTTTCACCAAATCTTTTCTCTCCATATCATCCTTCACCTTATCTCGCCATCTAATTCTCTGCCTCTCTCTTGATCTTCTTCTCCCCCATACAGGTTACTCCTAAGCCCTCCTTACTCCCTCACCATCCATCCTTATCATGTCCTCACCCATCTCAGCCCTGATACTCTTATCTCAGTAATTTTTACTACACCTGCCATTCTTAACTCGTCATTTTACAATCTTTCAAACAGTGATATTCCCATGATCCACCTTAGCATTCTTATCTTTATTCTCTCAAGTTTTATCATAGGTTTTCCTCGTTTGATATCTTATCGTGTTTCAGTAGCTCACAAATTGTACTTCGAAGAGGACCAGTTGATTTTAAAAAAATTAATGTTATTAAGGGTTAATTAAGTCTTGGGAAATGTCTGATATGTATTTTAGATAACCTGTCTGCCATCCCTGCATTAATAGCACAGTTGCATTACAATGCATGAGGAACCTCATTACTGCATAACTAGTAATGTATAATTCATGCCATTGATAATGCTAGCTCTCCTACTATAGAGGGGGGGGGGGGGTTATGGACGAGACTGCAGCCTCATAAATTTATGCATACTAAATTATTACTGTAAAAATGCTTCACACTGATGTGAATATTTGATGGAAAATCTAGTATTGTATTTTTATCATATTTTAAATATCTGATTTAAAAATCAAAACCGTGGAAGCTTTATAGAATCTGTTATTAATTCCAACTTTTAAGGAAGATAAATTAGTATTTATTACAGATGTTCAAATGCTAACTTTAGTTTAAAGGTTTGAAGGTCAATCATGAATGGCAGAGACAAGGGACAGTG
Source organism: Palaemon carinicauda (assembly GCF_036898095.1). NCBI lineage: Eukaryota > Metazoa > Arthropoda > Malacostraca > Decapoda > Palaemonidae > Palaemon > Palaemon carinicauda. The sequence goes on from NC_090738.1 coordinate 129,901,305, forward strand.
ACATTGCCCTAGTAAGCAGGAAAATGCCCTAGAGACTGACCATATATTGTATGATCAGCGCCCAAGCCCCCTTTCCACCCAGGTTAGGACCAGGTAATAGCTGCTGATAACTCAACTGATAGACCTATAGGCTCCCCCCCCCCAACCTTAGCTCACAAGGTTAGTAAGGTTGCAGGCACTAAAGGCACTAACCAGTCTGAGAAGGACTCGAGACCCCCCCCCCCCCCGACTGGCAAACACCAGGCAGAGACGTTACCAATCAGGCCACAATAAAGTTATCAGATATTGGAGGCAAAATTTTTGTGTAAATAACAGTATTTATCTTAACAAGAGTTCAGAGCAAGAGACGCAACATAACCCATCAACATTGTTTAACAAGCAACGTGCCAGCGGACAAGAAAAGAACGGCTATTGATTCCGTCATTGTGTGTTCGTTTGCCTGAACGTAAAGGCTTCTTCCCCCCCCCCCCCCCCCCGGGGGGCATACGTTCGTTATTCCGAGTCATTGTCCCGTGAAATGCGCTGACTGACTTGCGTTTTGTTCTTCTCTTGTCTTTTTTTTTTTTTTTCGTTTTTTTTTCTTGGCAACAAGAGCATTTGTCGGAATGCAACTGCCACAAACGATTTGAATAACCTGGAATTGGTCAGTTTGTACATGGCATTCAAGGGGTAGAATGTGTGCGCTTTCTTGGGTTATCTGTGACGATGATATCGAAAGTGGACACGTGTATCTGCTTGAGGGTACACTTGGGCTCTTTATTCTATCTTATATCTCTTCCTCAGGTTTCTTTAAAGTTTTTATAGTTTATATAGGAGAAATATTGTTGTTATTGCTTTAAAATATTTTAGTTTTCCTTGTTTCCTTTTCTCACTGGGCTATTTTTCCTCCTTTTCCAGCTAGGGTTGTAGCTTAGCAAGTAATAATGATAATAATGATAATCCTGCTGTTATCTCTCTCAAGTTTTTCATTTAATACCCTACCATACTGTAAATCAAAAGAATGATAAATTTGGAGAAAAATATATTATAATTGTCGCTCTGAGGGGCTTGTAAGTCATCAAAGGTCAGAGGTCGTTGGGTTTGAAGCCCCAATGCTCTTTACTGATTTGTATGTGAACATGCCGTCTAAAACTCTGGGGGGGGGGGGGGACATGCCATTCTGAATATATATTTGAAAAGTTGAATGTATATATTTTTGGTTTAGTATTTCCATAAATCGGGGCTGTAATGAATGATTTAATCTTGATGTTTGAATTTCGAGTGTAGATGCGAATCAGTAGAGTAAAAGATATATAAGAAATAATGGTTTTGATTTTCCAAATGAAAAAAAAAATTATATATCAGTCGATCTATCAGTTCATCATCGACAATATATCTTGATACATGTATAAGTGAAGACAATTGATTGACGG
>NC_090738.1:129916377-129918877 GCF_036898095.1 Palaemon carinicauda
ACCATAGTTGTGAGCTAAGGATGGGTGTTTTTTTTAGGGGGGGAGGGGGATATAGTTCTACCTGATGGATCATCAGCAGCCATTGCCTGGCCCTCCTTAGTCTTAGCTTGGGTGGAGAGGAGAATTGGGTGCTGATCATATGCATATACGGTCAGTCTTCAGGGCATTGTCCTGCATGATATGGCAGTGTCACTCTCCCTTACCTCTGCCATTCATGAGTGGCCTTTAAGCCTTTAAACCTAGTAACATCTTAAGGAGAAAGTGATTAGCAATAAGCCCATTATTTTAATTATTATTATTACTAGTCAAGCTACAACCCTAGTTGGAAAAGCAAGATGCTATAAGGCCAAGGCTCCACAAGGAAAAGTAGCCCAGTGAGGAAAAGAAATAAGGAAATAAATAAATGATGAGCACAAATTAACAAATCACTCTAAAAATAGTAACAACGTCAAAACAGATATGCCATAAATAAAATATTAACGTCAAAACAGATATGTCATATATAAACTATAAAAAGTCTCATGTCAGCCTAGTCAACAAATAAACATTTGCTGCAACCTGAACTCTTGAAGTTCTACTGATTCAACTACCTGATTAGGAAAATCATTCCACAACTTGGTAACAGCTGGAATAAAACTTCTAGAATACTGTGTAGTATTGAGCCTCATGATGAGAAGGTCTGGCTATTAGAATTAACTGTGATAATGCAAAACTTACCATTGCACAGACTCGCTGTCCAAACTGCTAGAGACCCCTTGGTTCTGAAAAGAGCAAGACGGACACCTCTGCTGTTTCCATGTCAAAGTTTAGAAATGGTTTGTCTGAATAGTATTATCAGGAAACTGTAAAGGTTTGTTATTTCAGGTTTTGTTTCAAGACTTTGTGAAAAGCTGAAAGGTTGTATTTAAAAGCGACTTGGCTTTTGTTGTACTGTCAAATCGGTGGGAAACAATCATTGACAAATTAAAGTTTTGTTGATATTTAATGTTGGACTGATAATTTGCTTCGACAAATAAATCATGTTATTTTGAATTCTAATATTTGGATACTATCTTAGATATAAAACTATATTGATCCAGTTCAAACTTTTTGGGGATTGTATGTAAACCTTGGTATACTCGGGATTCTTATCTCACTATTTTCGTTAACTGGCCCTTTTCTGGCGGCAGCAACACCCTTGCGTCATTTAACATTTTTGGTCTTTGATTTCGACTCCTCTTAAGCCAATATTTTACTGTTAATATCATTTGGATTTGAAGCTTACCCACTTTCTGTAATTAGATTAAATTTAGTGGAAAGAACCTGTTTATCCTCCAAGCAATTAATTATACATTAATTTTTCTCTGCATCAAATTGAAATTTCATAGCTTCAACTACTCTTTTATATATCAGTATGGCTAAGATTACATTTTGTCTATAATATCATCATCATCAGCCGGTACTAGCCCAGTGCAGACCAAAGGCCTCAGACACGCTCCTCTACTCGAGCCTGTTAATGGTCTATCTCTGCCTGTTTATATCTGCAAATTTTCTTAGTTCGTCAATCCCTTTTCTTCTATTCCTTACCCTGCTTCTTTTGCAATCTCTAGGGATCGATTCTGTCATTCTTCTTGTTCATCTATTATCTGTCATTCTCATTATATGTCCTGCCATATCCATTTCTTTTTCTCAAGTGTTGTCATAATATCTTGTACTTTAGTTTGCTCTCGTATCCATGTTGCTCTTTTTTATTTTCATCATCATCATCATCTCCTCCTACACCTATTTACGCAAAGGGCCTCGGTTAGATTTCTCCATTCGTCTGTATCTGGAGCTTTTAATTCAATACTTCTCCATTCATCATCTCCTACTTTGCCCTTCATAGTCCTCAGCCATGTAGTCCTGGGTCTCTTCTAGTGCCTTGTGGAGCCTTGCTGAACGTTTGGTGAACTAATCTCTCTTACTTTACTATAAATGTACTAAGTACGTTTAGTGCCTTGTGGAGCCAAGCTGAACGTTTTTTTAAAGTAATCTCTCGTATTTTACTATGAATATACTAAGTACGTTTAGTGCCTTGTTTAGCCAAGCTGAACGTTTTGTGAATTAATCTTTCCTATTTTACTCTATATTTACCAATTACGTTTTCATTCAATGACTTTTAATTCACGAATTTTGTCGAGACGTGAGACAACACTATTTACATTGACCTACACAAACTTATAAACGACTTCATCACGTACACAAGTTATTTAAATATATTAAAAGAGTCGTTATATCACGTTCTTCATAGTTGTCTTTATCTTAAGAACACCTTTGTCACGTAATGCATGTTCTTGCTCCACTTCAAACACTTTCTTTTTATTAATATATCCTCATTTAGAAACACTTGAGTCATGCACAGTGTTGACCTTGAGTATCGACCAGTTCATCTTCTTATTTTTGTAGTTTACGTTTGTAAGGGTGGTAAGGTTTGTAATGTTTATATGAATAGCTGGGGATAAACTGTGATATATTTATACAC
>NC_090738.1:129923877-129931377 GCF_036898095.1 Palaemon carinicauda
TTGTGAACTGGCGTGAACTCGTCGTGAACTGGCGTGAAGTGTTCGTAAACCTGTCGTGACATCGTGGCATGTCGTGACGAGAATTTTGAATAGTTCAAAATTTTGGTCACAACAAAATTTCGTCAGCTGGTCGTGAACTATGCGCAAACTGTTCGTGAACTCGTCGGGACGATGCGGGAAGTGCGCAAACTATGTGTGAACTCGTCGTGCCAGTTCGTGTCAATGTAGACAGGTCAGCTGTGATTCTGAGGTTTTTTTTTTTTTTTTTTTTATCTTCCAGTTCATGCCACAAAATGTCACGACTTGCCACGATAAATTCGTGGCAACAAGTCGTGCAAGTGTCAGGGTACCTTTACTCGGTACTGTTTGTCTTTATATTATGCGTATCTGTACATTTGCAAATGATTCATAAACTATTTTGTATTTAGTAATAATTTATACTGAGGATAATTGTATTCATAGAAAATATGACATTTTTTGCGCAGATATTCTCTGTTGTAAAATGAATAATGAAGCATCTCACTTGCAGTGTATAATGTAAAACAGGTAACGCACTATTAGTAATCAGTGTATTGTCAATATTTTGATGGAAAATATTGTCTCTGAAACATTAACACCGGATGACACATTGTAAGAGAAAGTTATATTAATGCATATTTTTTGCTTGGGTTTATTCGTAGGACTTTTGATAAAGAGGTACAACGTTTCTTTGAAGAAAAGACTTGTTTTAATAAGTATTTTACGGACGATAATATAATTATGTACAGTTGGACACATGATTCCCTTGCACACCATGCCCCAAAATGCACCCGGACACACCCTTACTTCGCGGAGAGTACTCAAACTGATAGTATAGCGAGAGAATGCAAAGGTGGTGGGTAGAGCTACACACGGGAACTCGACGCGCAGTAATAGTATGACAAGGTGCATATCTTTAGAGCGAGTTGGACCATGAATTCCCGTATCCAACTGTACATGGTAGGTTCCTCATAACAAGATAGAAGCTGGACATTATTTGATTTGAGCCCGTAATTAAGCGTAATTAATTACATGACGTCAGAATGACCAAACAAACGGAAAGGGTTTATAATTTTTTTTCCTGCTGATATTATGCGTCATCAGAAAAAATAAAACGATATAATTAGATTTTCTTTCCAGCCAGTAGTAATTTGTGGTAATTTATTTTAGCGAATTATGAAGGCCCCCCACGTTCCTTGTATAATGTTTCCCACATTAATGTTGCGGAGAAATAACATTTTAATCACTTATATTTCACTTTTAAAAGTCCATGAAAGTAATACTGCAAATACTTTCAACTTTATTGCTTGAAGTATTTATATTTTTTTTTCCCAGTTTATATTTCATACTTTCTTATGTGATTATTACCTCCGTCAACGAAGTTGGAAGGAGGTTAAGTTTTTCCCCCTGTTTGTGTGTTTGTTTGTGAAGAGCTTCCGGTTTATATTTGATTCTTTATTATGTGATTATTACTTTCGTCAACGAAGTTGGAAGGAGGTTAAGTTTTACTCCCTGTTTGTTTGTGAAGAGCTTCCGCTTTATATCTGATACTTTATCATTGTGATTATTACCTCCGTCAACGAAGTTGGAAGGAGGTTATATTTTACCTCCTGTTTCTGTGTTTATGTTTGTGTTTGTTTGTGAACAGCTTCCTGACTACAATTTAATTCGTAGAGTAATGAAATTTGCAGGGATTAAATGTTATGTAAAAAGCTGTAGATTATTAAATTTTGGAAGGTCCAAGGTCAAGGTCACGGTCACGGTCAAACAATATGTCCAATTCACGTAATCAACCATGAGTTTGGACATCGGTGTCACAGAGACTTTAAACTTGTTATTATTATTATTATTATTATCATATTTGGGTGTATGAAAATCACCTTCAATTAATACATGTTAAGGTCAAAGGTCAAGGTCAAGCAAAAGGTCGAGAAATAAACTACTGTGGCGGAGGTCTGCGCTCTACTTAGTGCCCATCTAGTTGAAAATAACTACATGGCTGAGGAGTATGAAGCGTGAAATAGATGATTAATGGAGAAGTGTTAATTAAAAGTTCAAGATAGAGACGACCGGCGAAATCTTACCGAGGCCCTTTGTGTCAATTGGCGTAGGAGGAGATGATGATGATGAATGTTACATGCCGAGTTTAATAAGTATAATATTGATTAAAGTGACATCCTAGATACTTTTTATTGATAAGTCATAATAAATTAAATTTTTTAGAGGTAGAGAACAAGAGAACCTAATTATTTTTTATTCTGATCATTAGTTCTTGAATCGAATCCTACCAATTTTTATAAATTAAAGAATCTAGATTGAATATGACTTTCGAAATCTACAAATAATATTATAAGTAAATTACGAAATTCCTTCATTATCTTAGGAATATTAATACTCGAAAACTTATTATCACCGAAAGAAGCAGAACTTCTGTAAGGAGACATTTTAAGTGTCCAGTGGGAATTATGGTATGGCAGGAATATTTTATCCACATGTTCCGACTCTTGGAAAATGAAAGGAAAAATAAAAGAGGGTAGAGGAAGGGGCAGGGGGAAGAGGAAGGTTGATAATATATCTCTAAGAATCTCTTAAAAGCATCCGTGGGTGCAGAAAGCGAACGGTTACTCTCCGAAACGAGACTCCAGAAATAGCCGCCTCGCGAAAGACATTGTACCTACCTCGTTTAGCGACTATCACACTTAAGATGGTGGTCGTAGAGCGAACATAGACCATGAAATACCGTGCCAAATGCTGGTTTTTATATCTGTCTCGGTCGTCTTTATTGATAATTTACGCCTCTGCTTTGAAGAAATGGTATCTCTTCAACTATGATGCTACACTTGGAGATGCTTTTCATGGAAGTGGCCAGCTCTCGAATTTATGGATGCTGTACGAAAAGATGTGTGGTAATACGTCTTTTGAAGAGCTGGATGGAGTCTTTAGGAGTTCTTTCTCATTGAAGTGAAATGTCTAATACATTTCCTTTGGATGATTAGTAAATATACGATACTATTGTTAATATAAACAACCATGCATAGCAATTTTAATATTAGAAACTAAATGCTGATAATGAGAATTATTCTGAAATGGGATTGCCTGTACCTCATTTAATCCTGGAAATAAACTAAATCTGTATTTATCCAGACAGCCTTTATTCTTATAGTAATTCATTTTGAAAGAAGTAGTAGTGTAAACAGTACAACTCACGCAGTGTAGTACAAGTATGACACAGCTAAGTATGTAAGTAATGTCAACCAGACCTTTTGGACACTGGAAGTTTCGAAACTTATTTTGAGCAAACTAGAAGGAATAACAAAATGAATGTGGTAACTCCCTCTTACCAGGAATAAGATCTTAGAAACGGGTTGTATCTTTAGTCATTGTGTGACGCAATGCGCATGGCACTTTATTATTGCTTATTACTTACTAAGCTATAACCCTAGTTGGAAAAGCAGGATACTATAAGTCCAGGGGCTTCGAACAGGGAAAATAGCCCAGTGAGGAAAGGAAGCATGGTACCCTGGCCATTCTACTACCTACTACCTTGAAATATGATGACCAATTTGACAAAAGGGAGTTTTTGTGTTGACTATTTTTTAATGTCCAGGTGTTCATATTCATTTTTTTACCACTTGCTATAACACATTGACTTCTTAAAGCGGAACTAAATGTCAGAAGTTCAATTTAGTTGTACCAGTTTGGTGACCAAACTCTTGATCTCATTATGCACAGTTCATTGTGACATGTATCATTGTACTGCATGACCTACTATTGTCATTTTTGGAGAATGTTAATTTAGAGAGACAACTACAGTTAATTTATTTGGTAATATGAAGACTTCATCGATGAAGTCACTGGTAGCAGGGTGACGGATTGGATTTAAGGCGATAGGCACTATGTCTTTTCAGCTGCTGATGCCTGGCGGATGATCTTACTAGAATTAGTATGGACCGCAAGGGGTCACTTGCTTTAGATAGGCACTGCGCATCACAAGGAACTGGCTATCCTTTGATGAATCTAGCCAATGAATCGTCTTGTGGCTTTTTGCATCAAGAGGCGTTGGAGGCGATGGGGATTATGATGATGATGATGATGATGAAGAAAGGTTATGTTATTAAGACTATCATATATGTGTGTGAATACAACAACAACAAATGCAGCTGTTTCTAGTCTACCGCCAGACAGAGGCCTCAGACATATCAATTCATGTCTGGGGTTTGGCCCGTTTTCGTCACTGTGCTGGCCAGTGCAGATTGGCGATGGTGGGAAATTTTAATCTGATCGATCACAACAAACCAACGTAGTATGGGTAGCCCTGACTAGTACAGCTTTGCTGGTCATGGCGATACGCAAACCCTTTCACCACCTTAAGGTATGTATGTATTATTTCGCCATTACTTCAGATTATGAAAAAAAGAAAAATCATATGAGTAATGTAGAGATGTCTAATGTTTATTTAAATAATTTTATAGGCTTATAAATAATTACGTTTGTTTATACATTATTTCCAAGCTTGATTAGATGTTTCAATTCAGAATTATAGGATAAAGCATCTCGCTGGAATTACCTTGTGTGTATATTCATCCGGTAGGAAAGATAATGAGACAGAGTTATGTATAGCCTTTGTTTTCTTTAGCCAAAGGCTTTTCCTGTTTTCTTTCCTTCTTCAGGAAATATTGTAAGAGAGCATAAAGAAACGGTGGGCTTCCTCTCAGGCATGCCTCTTTCCTGCAGTATTTTCCCTGTTTATTGCATCGACCTAGTATTTACTCAAACAACAATAGCCTGTATATTCTGTTTCTTTTGCCTCTTCCTCTAACCTTTTCTCCTCTCTAGGGTGTAAAGGGAGGGAGGGGGGGGGGGTGCTAGAAGCAGTAAAGGGAGGGAGGGTGAGAAGGAAGGGGGGCTGCCTCGCCCCCTTTATTTTCGAAATTCTCTCTCCACCGAAATGAACGGAGGTTTTTGGGTGTTAAGGGGGTGGGGTGTGTTAGAAGCAGTTAAAAGGGGGGGGGGGGGGGAAGGAAGGTGCTGCTTCGCCCCCTTTATTTTCGAAATTCTCTCTTCATCACCGAAGTGAATGGAGCTTGTTTTATATATATTTTTTTTCTCAGAAATTCGTGAAGGTTGGGTTTCTTTCATTTCTTAGTGTGAAAGCATAGCTTAGCCTCATTTTGTGTTGTTCAGTGCCCCACTGAATCTTGCTATTATGGGCATCTTATTTTCAGACGATTGGTTATATACTTCACAAGAAATGGTTTTTCTCGCTTATGCATTGAATGAGTTTCTCTTTTTTTCTTGCTCTTGCACTGAAGAATCGATATTTTATTTTTCAGACGGAGGTGTTCATTATACTTTATATAATTGGATTTTTTTGTACTTCAATTATTTTTTTATTTTTATAGATTTTTTGTAGTTCAATTATTTTTTTATTTAGATTATTTTTTGTATTTCAATTATATATTTATTTTAATAGTTTTTTGTAGTTAAATTACTTTTTTGTACTTCAATTATTTTTCTAATTTTTTTTCCTATACTAGGAAAGTATGACTTATTTTATTTTGTAAATCTCTGTCAATATATTATAAAAAAAAACTGCCTATCCAACAAGCCATTAATGCAATTAACAATAATAACTATGGACATCATTGTTCTGGCCAATAATACTTTAATATGCATTGATCAACAACTATTGGTCCCTCTACTCTGGGTAAAAAAGCACATGAACCGAAGCATGCCATAACAAACCTCGAATAAAGGAAGGTAATATTTGATATTGGACATAAAATCCCCAGCATCGCTCCTCCACTTCCATTGAAGAGGCGAAGGCCAAGCTAATACAGCTCGTAAAGGCAATCTATAAATTGCATTTTTCTGCTTTTTTTTATAGGGAAGGCAATACTCGTTTGTTCAGATGCCTAAGATTGCCAGTGTTCTCGCCTATGGCATCAACATATGATTTTTTTTTATGTATATATATTTTGAATTGGGTATAGTTGTGCCACAGATTGCCAGAGTTATGGCCACAGACATTAATATATATATATATTTAATTAGCCATGATTGTTACCATTTAAGGATATGATATAGTTTGTATATGTTTAAAAAGCTTTCAAGAACTTGCAGGATTAAAGTACTTTACTGATGTTTTGCAGATTGTTTTCTTCATTGGAATTAGGCATAACTGTTACCATCTAAGGATATGATATACTTTGTATATATTTGAAAAGCTTTCAAGAAATTGTAGGTCTTCAATTACTTTGCTGTTGGTTTGTGGACGTTTTCTTCAACGAGTTTAGCAAATTTTAAATTACTATGGGTTGTATCCCGGTTGAAATGGAGAATGAAGCATTGCAATGAAGTATTCTTATCTAAATTTTCTAGTTGGAAAAGCAGGATGCTATAAGCCCAAGGGCTCCAACAGAGAAAAGTAGCCCAGTGAGGAAAGGAAATAAATAAACCACAAGTGAAGTGATGTACAATTGAAATAACATATGTTAAGAACAGTAACTACATTAAAATAGAATTTTCATAAATAAACTCTTAAAGTATATTCTTGACTTGTAGATTTCATACATAATCTTTTATAACAGTGGATGCTTATAAAATTATCCACAGTGTATATTAACCGTGTGATGAATATTTGTCATTCATTTAATTAATTGACCTCAAAATGTTAAGTAATGCGAAGTAAAACCTAAAGGTTTGATGAATTCCATTAAAATCCAATTTATGGGAACCATGATATAAAAGACAAAATTGCCTTCAAAGTCAGGCATTTATTACACTTCCAGTTCCAACTTCTCGAAATGAAGAATGAAGTTTGAAGGTTTCCATTGTGAAAGGAACTCATAATGTCCGGGTGCATCCTTGAGCTCATTAAATCATTTCGGGAAATTAAAAAGCCTTATGCATTCTAGGAAACGGAAAAGGTTCATGAAATTGGGAAGTACATCAGGTCATTATCTTTGCATATATTATTATTATTATTATTATTATTATTATTATTATTATTATTATTATTATTATAATTTTGATTATTATTATTATTATTACTTATTTTTGTTATTATTATTATAATTATTACTATTATTGTTTTTATTTATTATTATTATTATTATTATTATTATTATTATTATTATTATTATTATTATTATTATTATTACATGATAGGCTATAACCCTAGTTGGAAAAGTAAGATGCTGTAATCTCAAAGGGCCCAACATGGAAAAATAGCCAGTGAGGAAAAGAAACAAGGAAAAGAGAAGGATAAGCAATCAGAATAAAATATTTAAAGAACAGTAACATCATTGAATTATATCCTTCACATATAAACTATAAAAACTTCCAAAAAAAGTTATTATTATTATTATTATTACATGATAGGCCATAACCCTAGTTGGAAAAGCAAGATGCTATAAACTTAAAGGGTCCAATAGGGAAAAATATCCCAGTGAGGAAAGGAAACAAGGAAATAAACTAGAA
>NC_090738.1:129936377-129946377 GCF_036898095.1 Palaemon carinicauda
TTATGGTCTAGATAAGAAATATATCTTGTGCCGAGGCCCTTTGCGTCAATAGGCGTAGTAGGAGATGATGATGATGATGATGATATTTTTTAGGTTGTTAAGCTAAAATTCCAAGATTGTATAGGAAAAACTAGTGACTTCATTAATTATAGAAATGAGTAGAATATGAAAGATCTTGGATTGTTTGAAATTATTTTTTAATTTGTAGTAAAATGGCACAAATATATATATATATATATATATATATATATATATATATATATATATATATATATATATATGTATGTGTATATGTTATATACTGTATATCTGTGTATGTGTATATGTATAATAATATGCATGCATATTGTATATGTATAATAATATGCATGCATATTATTCACACACACACACACACACACATATATATATATATATATATATATATATATATATATATATATATATATATATATACATATATATATGTGTGTGTATGTGTGTGGGTGTGTATAAAGTTTTAATCTTTCATGAGTCTCGGAATACGTATTGTCGAACTGGGAAATTTGATATTGGGTTACAAGTAAAATGTCACTATATATTGAAGAAGTTTGATGTTCCAGTTGTTTGGAAATCTTTTCTGCCTCGTGTGTACATGATCTTGGAATTCAATATTCAGTAAACCAACATGTAAAAGGATTTACTAGGTACATTGACTTGATTAATACTTTTTAACATTGCTTTAACTTGGAAAGGGGAAATTTTCCTTTGAATTCAACAGTTGTAATATATGTGTAAGTTGCAGATAAAAATGTTCATTCATGATGTATAATAAATATTGTGCATCCATAGTCTTTGCTGGTTTAAAGATATACTTTATAAGTGTGCATATTAGAAACTTTCCTTTGAATTCCACATTTGTAATATATGTTTAGGTGGAAGATAAAAATGTTCATTCATGATGTATAATGAATATTGTACATCGATAGTCCTTGCTAGTTTAAAGATAGACTTTAAAAGTGTGCATATTACATCTTTTTAGAAAGGCTTTGTAAATTTACATATAATTGATCTAGATTTGCTTTAAATGTTTATGGAGTATTGATAGTTTATGGATAGGCTTTAAAAGTATATATAATTAAGTTAGTTTCTCGTAAAAGTATGCATTTTATTGCTAATTTGTAGATTAGCTTTAAAATTATACATATAGATAGTTTATAATTTATTGCCGGTTTGTAGATATGTTATAGAAATATATATACTATTGCCATTTCGTAGGTTGACTTTGCAATTATAAGTCGTATGCTTGTTTATAGCTAGGCAATAAAATTATGCTTAAAATTGCTATATTTTTTATAAGCTTTAAAGGAACTCTATCATCCAATGATACTTCCTTCTCATACGCATTTTTTTATCTTGGTGTTCTTCGTAAATGTTACTCGAATTATATATTTATTTTAAACATATTGTAGGTCATATTTAACTTCGCTTTTCAAAGTAATTTTGATACGCAATGTATTCTAACAGTAAACTTGATCATTGAAAGTATTATTTTTTTTTTTTTTTTTTTTTTTTACAAAATTTAAGAATTTCACTTTTTCCTAAATATTTTCTTTGAAAACACAGAGAAAAGACCACGAGTTGGTTAAAGCTGTCTGAGCTGTGATAGAAGAGCAGAACGCAAATGAATTGTCTTGGGCAGTGAAAGCCAAAAGACCTCTATTTTAAGGCAAACAAAAGCAGCTGACTAGGGGGGGGGGTTTGAGGGATGGAGGGGGAGGGGGATGGGAAAGGGGGAGAAGTAGAAGAGGATTTTTGTTAGATTGAGAGGGGATGCCTTTCAGAGGTAAAGGAGTGAAGAAGGGGCCTCTCGGAACTGTGAATAACTGGGAGCATATAGTCCTTCATGCCTCGCCTTATCCACTTCATTCTCTCAATCCCCTTCTACCTTACCCCCCAAAGACTCCTCTCTCTCTCTCTCTCTCTCTCTCTCTCTCTCTCCTCTCTCTCTCTCTCTCTCTCTCTCTCTCTCTCTCATGCCATCCAGCATGGAGGAAGATCCTCAGAAAAGCCTCAAGTTTCTAGAGGGGCTAATATTTCAGGGGGTACCTCTCTTCTGCATGGCTAAGTAGTTCCTGGCCCACGTGATAACTCTGGGTGCCCATTGTTCATCGTCTGCTTTTGACCAAAAGTATTTTTCTTCCAGAGAGAGAGAGAGAGAGAGAGAGAGAGAGAGAGAGAGAGAGAGGAGAGAGAGAGAGAGAGAGAGAGAGAGAGTTTTATTCACTCCTTTGGTTGGTTCACAACCTCATGATTTTTTCCTTTTCTTACATTGCGACCCATTTCTTTCCATAGACATTTTAAAGACTGACTTCAAGTAGAAGTTGGTACATTTGTATTCTTTTTGTTATGCTGTTGCAATTGGCAGTTATTTGAATTACCATTGAACAAAGTCTTGAGGTTTGTGCAATTATCATTCTGAAATAGTAATTGATCAGATAGTTCAACTGGTAATTGAAAGTTGCATCTGTGTGACGGAAATGAAGCAACGTATTGAAGTAGATTATATCATACGATATATATGTCAAACGTGAAGGTATTATATTAAATTAAATTCTCTCTCTCTCTCTCTCTCTCTCTCTCTCTCTCCTCTCTCCTCTCCTCTCTCTTGATTAGGCCATGATACATGTATTTGTGGAAAGATCTTGATTACCCAATTCATTACTTTTAATCTCTCTCTCTCTCTCTCTCTCTCTCTCTCTCTCTCTCTCTCTCTCTCTCTCTCTCTCTTGCTTAGGGCATGATGCTTGTATTTGCGGAAATTTCTTGATTAACATAACTTATTTCATGATTTTTAATTCTCTCTCTCTCTCTCTCTCTCTCTCCTCTCTCTCTCTCTCTCTCTCTCTCTCTCTCTCTCTCTCTATGTTTAGTCCATGGTGCATATATTTGTGGAAAGGTCTTGATTAACATAATCTGATTCATTGCTTTTAATCTAACTGTAACTGACGATATATTCACGTCTTCCTAGAAGCTGAAATAGCAATCTCTTTTAGTCGGATCTATTAACACAAATCAGTTTTCATTTGGGAGCACTTTGTTTCGAAAAAAGGAAGCAACAACAGTTAGGTTACTTGGAACTTAGTTGCCAACTCATTCTGTTATTGATTGATAGACTGCATAATTATTTGAATATATTTCCATCATATGTATTTCTTTAATGTAAGTTTTGAGAATAGTTCACCAAACATTTAACTGGGCTCCACGAGGCACTTAGAACAGTGAGAAGACCCAGGCCTACATGGCTGAGACTATGAAACGTGAAGTGGGAGATGATGAGTGAAGAAGCATTAATTTAAAAGCTCAAGATAGAGACGAATGGTGAAATCTAACCGAGACCCTTTGCGTCAGTAGGCGTAGGAGGAAATGATGATGATGATAATGATGATGGTTTGATTTCTTCATGAATATTGGTTTATCTCTAGTGAATAATGTCATAATCTTGGGAGCTATCTAGATTCTTTATTTGGTTAAAACTATTTTGGGTATTGAGAAATGACCCTCTGTCGATATAATGCGGTTTTAAAGGTTTAAAGGTTTTAAAGGCTGTGCATGAATGGCAAAGGCAGGGGACAGTGACATTGCCCTATCAAGCAGGACAATGCCCTAGAGACACCATATGAACATACAATCAGCGCCCAAGCCACTCTCCCTCCCTCAAATACCAAGAAGGGCCAGGCAATGGCTGGTGATGACTCAGCAGATAGACCTATAGGCTCCCTCAAACCATCATCCTTAGCTCACAAGGACGGTTAGGCTGTAGCGACCAAAGGAACTAACGAGTTTGAGCGGGACTCGAACCCCCGTCTGGTAATCAGCAGGCCTAGACGTTACCAAGAGGCCACTGCAACCCTATTACGCTTCTTTTTCCATTAAAATCCAATCATGGTTTATTGCACTTTCATTACAACATATGGGGTAAGTGACCAAGTTTGGGTTGTAAAATAAGCCATAAAATATAGACCGAAGGACGCCTTTTACTTAAACTTTGCGTCCTCCTATCATGAGTAAGATATTACATCTGCATATTTTTGCCATAATTTCGAAAAGCGAGGCGAACTGATCCGAATTTTGCTTATGCTAAACATTATAAGGATGCTTCTTAATACCAGGTTTACTTGTGAACATTCAAATTATTCCTACTATTGGTTGTTATAAATGGCATAAACTACTTCAGAAAGAAAATCAAAGGTGAGAATTACAAAGATTTTGGATGTCTCAAAGACTTATGGTCCATGTGCGGAAACTATTTGTTCTTGGGTACAGGTAATTACTTTAAACGTTTTAAGTTATTATGATCTTGTCTAACTTATTCTTGAATTCTTTCACCGTGTTACTGTTCACTACATCAGCTGGAAGTCTGTTCTATGTATTTGCTATATTGTATGTAAATAAAGTATCACATTGAATGGTGTTGTATCTATGCAATTCCAGTTTGTATCAGTTACCTCTGGAGAGAGAGAGAGAGAGAGAGAGAGAGAGAGAGAGAGAGAGAGAGAGAGAGACCTATGGCTACATGAGAGGTAATAAAAAGATAACTGTTTTTAAGTTAGAAGTATACATCACAAAAGCAGTCTTGAGAGAGAGAGAGAGAGAGAGAGAGAGAGAGAGAGAGAGAGAGAGAGAGAGAGAGAGAGATCCATGTAAGTTGCAAAAGAGATGTTTTCATTTCCATCGCAATACAAAATGGCCATTGATATTTCGATAAGCAATTTGATGGGGTAGAGAGAGAGAGAGAGAGAGAGAGAGAGAGAGAGAGAGAGAGAGAGAGAGAGAGAGAGAGAGAACATTTCTTGGAAGGAAGTTTTGTTCAGAATTCCTGGCATGTCGGATTAGTTGACCCAGGGCTGGTTCCCAAATGTATGGTGGAAGTCTCTAAACGAAAAATTATTACTTTACTCCCAAGTTCTGCAATTTTTAGGGCAAACATTTTCAGCCTTTGTCGTCTTGGGTGGTTTATTTCATTTTTTGGTAATATGTTACCCGGGTTTATTACCTGTTTGATATTATATGTTTCTTATATGGTTTGTTCCACTTCCCTCTCCACCCCTCTGTTTCACTTCACTTCCCTCTCCACCTCTCAATTTCACTCCACTCCCCTCTCCACCCCTCTATTTCACTCCACTTCCCTCTCCACCCCTCTATTTCACTCCACTTCCCTCTCCACCCCTCTATTTCACTCCACTTCCCTTTCCACCCCTCTGTTTCACTCCCCTTCCCTCTCCACCCCTCAATTTCACTCCCCTTCCCTCTCCACCCATCTATTTCACTCCACTTCCCTTTCCACCCCTCTATTTCACTCCACTTCCCTCTCCACCCCTCTATATCACTCCCCTTCCCTCTCCACCCCTCTATTTCACTCCCCTTCCCTCTCCACCCATCTATTTCACTCCACTTCCCTCTCCACCCCTCTATTTCACTCTTGACCCCTCTATTTCACTCTTCACCCCTCTATTTCACTCTTCACCCCTCTATTTCACTCCACTTCCCTCTCCACCCCTCTATTTCACTCCACTTCCCTCTCCACCCCTCTATTTCACTCTTCACCCCTCTATTTCACTCCACTTCCCTCTCCACCCCTCTATTTCACTCCCCTTCCCTGTCCACCCATCTATTTCACTCCACTTCCCTCTCCACCCCTCTATTTCACTCCACTTCCCTCTCCACCCCTCTATTTCACTCTCCACCCCTCTATTTCACTCCACTTCCCTCTCCACCCCTCTATTTCACTCCCCTTCCCTGTCCACCCATCTATTTCACTCCACTTCCCTCTCCACCCCTCTATTTCACTCCACTTCCCTTTCCACCCCTCTATTTCACTCCACTTCCCTCTCCACCCTTCAGTTTCACTCCACTTCCCTCTCCACCCCTCAATTTCACTCCCCTTCCCTCTCCACCCATCTATTTCACTCCACTTCCCTTTCCACCCCTCTATTTCACTCCACTTCCCTCTCCACCCCTCTATATCACTCCCCTTCCCTCTCCACCCCTCTATTTCACTCCCCTTCCCTCTCCACCCATCTATTTCACTCCACTTCCCTCTCCACCCCTCTATTTCACTCTTCACCCCTCTATTTCACTCTTCACCCCTCTATTTCACTCTTCACCCCTCTATTTCACTCCACTTCCCTCTCCACCCCTCTATTTCACTCCACTTCCCTCTCCACCCCTCTATTTCACTCTTCACCCCTCTATTTCACTCCACTTCCCTCTCCACCCCTCTATTTCACTCCCCTTCCCTGTCCACCCATCTATTTCACTCCACTTCCCTCTCCACCCCTCTATTTCACTCCACTTCCCTCTCCACCCCTCTATTTCACTCTCCACCCCTCTATTTCACTCCACTTCCCTCTCCACCCCTCTATTTCACTCCCCTTCCCTGTCCACCCATCTATTTCACTCCACTTCCCTCTCCACCCCTCTATTTCACTCCCCTTCCCTGTCCACCCATCTATTTCACTCCACTTCCCTCTCCACCCCTCTATTTCACTCCACTTCCCTTTCCACCCCTCTATTTCACTCCACTTCCCTCTCCACCCTTCAGTTTCACTCCACTTCCCTTTCCACCCCTCAATTTCACTCCCCTTCCCCCCTCCACCCATCTATTTCACTCCACTTCCCTCTTCACCCCTCTATTTCACTCTTCACCCCTCTATTTCACTCCACTTCCCTCTCCACCCCTCTATTTCACTCCCCTTCCCTTCCTCTCCACTTCCCTCTCCTTCCTCTTCTTTTCCCCCCTCCGTTTAACTTCCTTCCCTCCTCATCCCTATAGGATACGATTAATGTTTACATACATACCATCGCTGGAAGATTTCATTTTGTAAAAGCTTTACAGTTTAAAAAAAAAGTCCTATTTAGGGAATTGTGTTCCTCGAAATCCCTTAATAAACCTAAAGGGACGGAATTCTTACAGAGATGCATCCTATTAAACTTTAATCCCAGAAAAAAAGGGACTGTGAAATTGACTCCCTTCATCCCTCCTGGGCATTCTAAGATTTCTTTTCTCTTCGTAGCACATTTTTTGTTCCTGTTAAAGTTCGTCTGGTCTCGACGTGTAATCTGATGGAAGTACTCTCTTGGAAAAGAGTAATTCCGGAATTTCAGGAATCCACCTTCGGAGGAAGACACTGTTAAAGCGGATTGGATATGCAGGACTCATCGGTGTTATTGACTTAATGTTTTGTTACTTTGGGTTCCGATATAATCAAGTATTATGTTGTGGTTAATGTTTGGTTACTTTTTTTGGGAAGATATAATCGAGGGTTGTGTAGTGGTTATTGTTTGGTTACTTTTTTGGGAAGATATAATCAAGGGTTATGTAGGAGGTAATGTTTTGTTACTTTGGGTTCCGATATAATCAAGTGTTATGTAGGAGGTAATGTTTTGTTACTTTGGGTTCCGATATAATCAAGTGTTATGTAGGAGGTAATGTTTTGTTACTTTGGGTTCCGATCTATGGTTCCGATATAAGCAAGGGTTATGTAAGATTTAATATTTTGTTACTTTGGATTCCGATATAATCAAGGGTTGGTTAATGTTTTGTTACTTTGGGTTCTGATATAATCAAGGGTTATGTAAGACTTAATTTTTTGTTACTTTGGGTTCCGATATAATCAAGGGTTATGTAAGACTAAATTTTTTGTTACTTTGGGTTCCGATATAATCAAGTGTTGGTTAATGTTTTGTTACTTCGGGTTCCAATATAATCAAGGGTTATGTGAGACTTAATTTTTTGTTACCTTGGGTTCCGATATAATCAAGTGTTATCTAGGACTTGATATTTTGTTACTTTGGGTTCCGATAAAATCAAGGGTTATGTAAGATATAATCAAGTGTTGGTTAATGTTTTGTTACTTTGGGTTCCGATATAATCAAGTGTTGGTTAATGTTTTGTTACTTTGGGTTCCGATATAATCAAGGGTTATGTAAGACTTAATATTTTGTTACTTTGGGTTCCGATATAATCGAGTGTTGGTTAATGTTTTGTTACTTTGGGTTCCGATATAATCAACGGTTATGTAAGACTTAATATTTTGTTACTTTGGGTTCCGATATAATCAAGGGCTATGTAAGACTTACTATTTTGTTACTTTGGGTTCCGATATAATCGAGTGTTGGTTAATGTTTTGTTACTTTGGGTTCCGATATAATCAAGGGTTATGTAAGACTTAATGTTTTGATACTTTGGGTTCCGATATAATCAAGTGTTGGTTAATGTTTTGTTACTTTGGGTTCCAATATAATCATGGGTTACGTAAGACTTAATTTTTTGTTATTTTGGATTCCGATATAATCAAGTGTTGGTTGGTGTTTTGTTACTTTGGGTTCCAATATAATCAAGGGTTATGTAAGACTTAATTTTTTGTTACTTTGGGTTCTGATATAATCAAGGGTTGGTTAATGTTTTGTTACTTTGGGTTCCAATATAATCAAGGGTTATGTAAGACTGAATTTTTTGTTGTTACTTTGGGTTCAGATATGATTAAGTGTTATCTAGGACTTGATATTTTGTTACCTTGGGTTCTGAGATAATTAAGTGTTGTGTAGAACTTATTATTTTGTTACTTTTGGTTCCGATATAATCAAGGATTATGTAAGACTTAATTTTTTGTTACTTTGGGATCAGATATAATCAAGTTTTATGTAGGAGTTAATCTTTCGTTACTTTGGTGGCCATTACGCTGTTCCCAAATGTTTTTTTTTCATTGTTTCAAGTTTAAAGAAAATGCGATGATTTCTGCATAACAAAACTTATTTCATTTTTAGACGATGTGAATTTGAGGCTCGAAATCCTTTGGTCCCCCTAAAAATATATATATAAATTTCTTATCTCAACCATTGGTTGGAGTCGAACTCTTTTCTGTGTTTGTCAATGAAGCCAAACTGGAATTTTATGTGTTATCTTGGCCAGTTTCCTTACATTTTCATGAAGATTTTAATATTTCGAAACTCCGATACTCCCATTTAGTCTAGAGATTTGCCATATTTATTGTGCATTTTGTTCATTAAGAATTTGAAAGCTATTTATTTTTATTTCATGCGAAGTCACTATAATTCACATTGATGCGCGAGTGATGATGGAACTGTATGTAAAGATCATAAGCAGTCATCATTAGCTCTCTCTCTCTCTCTCTCTCTCTCTCTCTCTCTCTCTCTCTCTCTCTCTCTCTCTCTCTCTCTCTCTCTCTCTCTCGACTGATTTTGTAATGTATATTTCAGACTTGAAACAGTATTTTTATTTATTAGAGATCATGAAGCCATAGCTCTCTCTCTCTCTCTCTCTCTCTCTCTCTCTCTCTCTCTCTCTCTCTCTCTCTCTCTCTCTCTCTCTCTCTAAGTTAGAGAATTCTTCAAAACAACAAAATAGTCCAGCAAAATTATCTTTCTATTTAACTAAGGAATTGAAAAATTTCATTTATATGTCTGATTGCATTATATTTTATGAAGTTATCCCGTGCTTTCATTACGTGGTTTTCCAGACTAATTTGTCATTTGAGGATTATATTTTCAGGAGAAAAATATAATTACCTTATATGGTTATATGTTGCCCTCACTATTTTATTGTTGATAAACGATTTTCAAAGTGCATTGTAGCTCGTTCGAGATAATTTAATATCTAATATCTTGTACATACTATAGTCCATTTCTTTTAATGAGGCGCATTTGCACCGACTCGCAGCGGTGCCCTTTTAGCTCGGAAAAGTTTCCTGATCACTGATTGGTTAGAATTATTTTGTCCAACCAATCAGCGATCAGGAAATTTTTTTTCGAGCTAAAAGGGCACCGCTGCGAGTCGGTGCAAATCGGCCTCGCTAAAAAAAAATGACTATATATTCTATTACTAGGGTACCCAAGCCATCAAAAATGACATCTAACAATTTAGATACACACACACCCCCCTTCCGACTCCCTCCCCCTATCCTAACTACAGCACGCTGGTTTGGGCAATTTGTGGGAG
>NC_090738.1:129948877-129966377 GCF_036898095.1 Palaemon carinicauda
ATATATATATATATATGTGTGTGTGTGTGTGTGTGTGTATTTATATATATGAATATATAGTATATATTTATGTATATACTGCATTTATATATATATATATATATATATATATATATATATATATATATTTAAGAATACCTAATATGTGGAATTGTTTTAGTTAAATACTAGACGTATCTTGGATACTTGTATTCTAATATCAATATGAAAAGTAACGTTTGCCTTATTGTAAATATCTTCAGTTTTCCTTGACGACCAATGTAGTGCCTATGTCGGCTTTCCTTTACTCTTCAATTGATCATTGAGAAGTCAATCATCACTGAAACTCATTGGGAGCTGATGCTCACAGTGTTCCTCATGATTTGCACTGTAGAGCCTAGCATTAATGTCCGTAGCTGCTCAAAATTTTTTAGACTAATTCTTTATCCCCATTCCAAATTCTTTTCTTAATTTGGAACTGCTGGGCGTTCTTCCCGTCATATCTAGGTGCTGAATGATCTCCCTTGCCCCAACGCCTGTCCATATATTCCAAGTCTTATAAACGAATTTATCATCGTGAAGACGTAAGGACCTTTAACTAATTCTTTAGCCCCATTCCAAATTCCTTTCTTAATTTGGAACTGCTGGGTGTTCTTCCCGTTATATCTAGGTGATGAATGATCTCCCTTACCCCAACGCCTGTCCATATATTCCAAGTCTTATAAACGAATAGATCATCGTGAAGACGTAAGGATCTTTTAACTAATTCTTTATTTCCATTCCAAATTCCTTTCTGAATTTGGAACTGCTGGGATTTCTTACCGTTATATCTAGGTGCTGAATGATCCCCCTTACCCCAACGCCGATCCATATATCCAAGTCTTATAAACGAATCACTCATCATCAAGACGTAAGGACCTTTAACTAATTCTTTGTCCCCATTCCAAATTCTTCTTAATTTGTAACTGCTGGGTTTTCTTCCCGTTATATCTAGGTGCTGAATGATCTCCCTTACCCCAACGCCGGTCCATATATTCCAAGTCTTATAAACGAAACGATCATCGTGAAAGACGTAAGGACCTTTAACTAATTCTTTATCCCCATTCCAAATTCTTCTTAATTTGGAACTGCTGGGATTTCTTCACGTTATATCTAGGTGCTGAATGATCTCCCTTACCCCCAACGCCTGTCCATATATTCCAAGTCTTATAAACGAATCGATCATCTTGAAGACGTAAGGACCTTTAACTAATTCCTTATCCCCATTCCAAATTCCTTTCTTAATTTGGAACTGCTGGGCTTTCTTCCCGTTATATCTAGGTGCTGAATGATCTCCCTTGCCCCAACGCCTGTCCATATATTCCAAGTCTTATAAACGAATCGATCATCTTGAAGACGAAAGGACCTTTAGGCGTATTAGCGTTCCACTTATCCGCGTTTAGTCCAACTCGCCAGGAGTTGGAGCCAAGTTTAAAAACATTATGTCCCGCGACTTTCATGCACAAATAATCCTCGAAAAAGGGAGAGGCTGTTGCAGCATCCTTCGAGGTTCCCTTCGAGGAAATTTGTGTTGCGGATTAACTTCGTCCTCCAAGGCAAGATGTAAGATGAAAGTTTGGGCTTCGGAGGCAAACCGCGGAAGGCGAAACTATTATTTCTTTAGGGGATAAAAGTGCTTCAGGGAGCTTCTCGCCCGCTGGGTTTGTTTTGAAACTAAGTATTTCTATTTCATGTACCACTGTGACTAAAGGGCTACTTATATTTGTTGTTGTGGTTAGATCTTGATATAAGATAACACAGCTCAGCAAAAGAGAGTGATTATTGAAGCTTGCTCTTAATTGTTATATCCCCTATATAATAAGATCAAGTGTCTGGATATATATATATATATATATATATATATATATATATGTGTGTATATATGTATATATATATATATATATATATATATATATATATATATATATATATATATATGTGTGTGTGTGTATATATATATATACACACACACGGTCACGCACAGTCCTCCCCGTCCCTTGGGTACAGGAGAGAGTAGTCATAACCTGGGGAGAGAGGGGTGCGTGTTTGTTCTTACCTATCTAAATATTTAGCCGTAATTTTTTTTACAGGTCAAGACCCCTAATTTAGATATAAGAAATAATTTTAAATATTTTTTTTCAAAATGCTGAAAAATTAGTAATGAAAACATGTAAGGATTATCACTTATTTTCTAAAATTATGACTGTCAAGAAACCAACTTGAAAACCCAGAAATTTAGAGGTAATGATAATTAAGCTATTGTTGATTTCATTATAAATGGAATAAAATGAGGTATAGGTAACGCCCCAGTAGAAGGGAATTATCCTTTATAGAGTCTTCAGCATGTTTTACTTGATGAGAAAGTAAATGTATTTACTTACAGGGTCAAATCAGAAAAAGAATTCCATTGTGTACTATTTTTTTCGTAGTGCCACGACGCGGCGAATAACAAACGAGAAGAAAATGCAAATGTCGCACATTTTCTGTGCTATTTATTGTGATGTTCTTGGAAACACAGTTGAGAAATATGTATTATTCATGTTAATACCCTTGGGGATACACGGTTATCAATATTTATGTTGCCATCGGCCGAAATCCTAATATGGTTCGAGAAATTTCTGTTTGAACTTTTATCTTATGTTCAGTAATGGGAGGGAAGTTCTATATTTCATACAATCGTTATAAAATACTGACGAAATATATATTTATTCCAGTCTTTGCTACATTTCTTTTTTTCGTTTTAACATTATGGTGAAATGTAATTAGTTTGCTGTTTTGAGAGATGTGGTGGTTTCGTTTTTAGTTTCTTTGATTTTTCACTTTTTTATTTGATTAATTTTTTATTTACCAGAATTAGTGACAATTTTGCGAAAAAATCTAGGCTAAATTTATTTTACTTCAATAATGGGAGGAAAGTTTTAAATTTCAAGCAATCGTTATAATTTACTGATGAAATTTTGATTTATTCCAGACTTTGCTACATTTTTTGTTTTTGTTTTTTTTTTTGTTTTAGCATTATGGTGAAATGTACTTAGTTTCCTGTTTTGAGAGAAATGTGGTTGTTTCGTTTTTAGTTTCTTTGATTTTTCACTTTTTTTGGATTTGATTCATTTTTTATTTACCAGGAAGTGGGCTTAATTAGTGACAATTTCGCGAAAAAAACATCTAGGCTAAATTTATTTTACTTCAATAATGGGAGAAAAGTTCTAAATTTCATGCAATCGCTATAAATTACTGACGAAATATATATTTATTCCAGTGTTTCCTACATTAGTACTTTAATCATGCTTTAATGTTTTTATGTTGAACAGGGTTACATAAGTACTTTTATAGTTTGTATATCAAATATCTGTTTTAATGTTGTTAATGTTTTTTAAATATTTTATTTTAATTTTCATTACTATATCGTTTATTTATTTCCTTATTTCCTTTTCTCACTGGGCTATTTTTCCCTGTTGGAGCCCTTGGGCTAATAGCATCTTGCTTTTCCAACCAGGGTTGTAGCTTAGCTAGTAATAATAATAATAATAATAATAATAATAATAATAATAATAATAATAATAATAATAATAATTATGCCTAAGAAAAACATATTAAACTTCACTATGAGGAATTCCTCGCAGATTTTAATTTCCAATAATTATCCTGAAGCCACTTTCAATATGAAATGAAAATTGTTTATAATGTCATCTCTCTGCTGATGACCACGTCATTAATCTTTATTATGATACAAGGCCTCTTGAGAGAATGAACATTTTAGGTAAGCAATGAATGAAAAGTGTACACTATCGGTATGTTTTGTTGTGATTTATGCATATTATGATTCCAACTTTTTTTTCATATCGCAATTGCTGGATTTTCCTCCCGTTTTACCTTGGCTGCTGAAAGATCTCCCTTGCCCCAAGGTCAATTCCGTTGCTGGCTTAATTCCATAGAACGGATTGCTAGCCCAGAAATTAAGAAATAAGGAGACATTAAAAGAATGGTCGAGTTAAATTTTCTTAAAAGATTATTTGAGTAAAATTTACTTCATTGATTTAATAGATATGTAAATAAGAAGGTGTGAGCCCGGAATTTGTTTTTTTCTATTTTTTTTCTCACCGTTATCCCTAGATTAAGGGGTGGATTGCCTGATGCGTCCTCTCCATTTCCTTCAATCAAAGGCATCCTCTTCTCTCCATATCATCCTTCACCACATTTCGCCATCTAATTCTTTTCCTCCCTCAAAAAGAAAAAAAAAAGTTCCCCCTAACCCTCCATTCTCAACACGTGTTCACACCACCTCTCAGTCGTGACATTCTTATCACCTCTGTAATCTTTACTACGCCTGCCATTGCTCTTCAGAATTATTAAGCGCTCGATGCTAAATATTCTTGAGAACGGTAATTGAAAGTCTGAGTGTAGTCTCAAGCAAGAAATTCCCAATATTAAGTGAATCTTTAGTGTATTCCAAGCAAGTAAATCTTATGTGTTTGATACCCTTGACAGCATTTGTTGACTAAATGCTCCACTTATAGCACAGAAAGAAATAGATATCTGTTTGAGGCTCGAGGTGAGGATGGCAGGTTCATCCTTGCCAAGATCCTTGGACATAATGTGTTCTACTATGAGAGTGGCATTTCTGAATTTATATCAGAAGCAGGTCTTCTTAATGCTATTTAAATTTTATAACATATTTACTTTTCTGGTTTTAATTGAATATTTTTTCATCCTTATAATACATATCGGTGTCAATGACCTTCGATGTCAGGATGCCAGAGAACTTCAAATTCTTCATTCATTCTAATGTGAAGGACGAATTGCTGGAAATACGCAAACTGTGGTACAGTCTAGAACTCGACTAACACAAATATCAATAAAGAAACTAATCCAAATCCTATAACTATTTTAATTGAAATAAAAGCAGACAATAGATTTTACAAGTGAACATTTTTATCTAATGTTCTTCAAAACTTTAGATTAAAAAGCCAAGATGATATGGAGAACAGAATGATAAAAAAAAACTTGAATCATCTCTTCTCTCTTTCAATATACTGAAAATACCTCTCATTGTAATTATAAAAATCGTATCGACATACGCAATTAGAAAATTATTATACACTTTAGTGTATGCGATCCGTCAAAAATGACGGATAAATGTTTAGATAGATATGCACATCTATACGCACGCACACATGTTCAGCCCTTCAAATCCCCCCCCTTTTTACTAATTACAACCCCTTTCATCTGGGTATGACTATCTCCTCTCTCCCCTAACTTAGCGACAAGTAGAGAGCAGTAGTTAAACGTTTTATCGTTGAGAGTGACCGGAGATATATATATATATATATATATATATATATATATATATAAATATATATATATATATATATATATGTATATATATAAATATATATATATATATATATATATATATACATATATATATGTATATATATAAATATATATATATACATATATATATGTATATATATAAATAATATATATACATATATATATGTATATATATAAATTATATATATATACATATATATATGTATATATAAATTATATATATTTATATTTATGTATATATATAAATAAATATATATATATATATATGTATATATACAGTACATATATTTATATATTTATGTATATATAAATATATGGATATCTATCTATCTATATATATATATATATATATATATATATATATATATATATATAAAACAAGACACTTGCTCTTTGTTATCTATGGGAAATTTCTCACCAATCTTGGAATGATTAATATTTTACTCAAATATATATTTTAAACAATCACGTTTTTAATCATCATAAATTTTTATCCTCTGTAGCACATGAAACCAGTAAACTGAACTTTATCAATATTTTAATACATTTTATTAAATGATTATTTCATAATTTATTCAAAAGACTAATGTCTAGAATATCAGATTAGAAATAATGAAACTCATATGCATCGCACCATTATGATATTGAGAATATAATCATATTCCAATCAGCTTTTCATCGTTTATCGGAATTTTTTCCCCAATGAAACGCTTGTTCAAATATCGGATATCTTTACTTTATCGGCCTCTATATTAAAGTATTTTTGGGTATTTTTTATGAAAGCATTATTATCAATATATATGTTGTAAATAGAGATTATTATTACTCTAGGACACAGTTATTGTTTGTTAGTTATGATTGTTTGTTAAAACGTATATCTGTTCAACGTTTGACATCTAAAATGGGGGGGGGGGGCTGCTCTACTTTATAGAGAATAGAATCGGTAATAATGCATCATTTTCATTGTTTTATTGTTAATTTAGACTAGTGGAAAGAATGATAGTCGATAGGCTTGTGAAAAGTGTGTGTGTTTGTGTGTGTGATTTAGGAGGGAGGAGGAAGAAAGGTAGAGACAGAAATCGCCGGAGAAATTAAAGTGAAAGAATTATTGCAAGTGAAGGACATAATATTTAGGAAGTAATATATTGCCTGTAAGATATATGTAAATGAATAATTTTGCATGGGAAATATTAATGCTAAGTAATTTCTCTGCATAAGGTGTTTATCCATGATCCAATGCTTAAAATAATATGTCAGTAGAGAGAGAGAGAGAGAGAGAGAGAGAGAGAGAGAGAGAGAGAGAGAGAGAGAGAGAGAGAACATTAATGAAACGTGGACTTTTTTTATTTTGTTCTCGTAAGAGAGAGAGAGAAATAATGTAAAAGGGACTTTTATATTACACTTATGAGAGAGAATTAATGTAAAAGGGCCTTTGAGAGAGAGAGAGAGAGAGAGAGAGAGAGAGAGAGAGAGAGAGAGAGAGAGAGAGAGAGAGAGGAGAGAGAGAGAGAGAGAGAATATTAATGTAAAAGGGACTTATTTTATCTTACACGTGAGAGAGAGAATTAATGTAACAGGGCCTTTTTTTCTCTCACATTTGTGTGTGTGAGAGAGAGAAAGAGAGAGAGAGAGAGAGAGAGAGAGAGAGAGAGAGAGAGAGAGAGAGAGAGAGAGAGAGAGAGAGATTAAAAGTAATGAATCAGATTTTGTTAATCAAGACCTTTCCGCAAATACATGCATCATGGCCTAAACTAGAGAGAGAGAGAGAGAGAGAGAGAGAGAGAGAGAGAGAGAGAGAGAGAGAGAGAGAGAGAGAGAGAGAGAGAGAGAGGTGTACTGTGCAATTACTAGCAAGAGACGCGTAATGAAACTTAATTTGCCGTGTTGTCCCCTGGCGGACGTTCAAATCCTTCCTCCCTGCTCTTAAAATTAATGAAGATGAAACGAGGCTACAAAGTTACGAAGAATTAAGCCTCCTAACTTCTGTTTCTTATTTTGAGGAGGTCATAGATTTTCCAAACGGATGAGTGGTGGAGGGTGCTCCTCTGGAAGCAAGTTTAGTGGGAGGTTTGAATCACTATGGGTTGAGTGTACTTCTTTTAGTTGCACTTTACTCTCTGGGACTCAAGTAGGGAAATAGTAGAATGTCAGGCACTCAAGTAATGAATAGTAGAATGTCTGGGACTCAAGTAGGGAAATATTAGAATGTCTGGGACTCAAGTAGGGAAATAGTAGAATGTCTGGGACTCAAGTAGGGAAATAGTAGAATGTCTGGGACTCAAGTAGGGAAATGGTAGAATGTCTGGGACTCAAATAGGGAAATGGTAGAATGTCTGGGACTCAAGTATGGAAATAGTAGAATGTCTGGGACTCAAGTAGGGAAATAGTAGAATGTCTGGGACTCAAGTAGGGAAATAGTAGAATGTCTGGGACTCAAGTAGGGAAATAGTAGAATGTCTGGGACTCAAGTAGGGAAATGGTAGAATGTCTGGGACTCAAATAGGGAAATGGTAGAATGTCTGGGACTCAAGTATGGAAATAGTAGAATGTCTGGGACTCAAGTATGGAAATAGTAGAATGTCTGGGACTCAAGTAGGGAAATAGTAGAATGTCGGGGACTCAAGTAGGGAAATAGTAGAATGTTTGGGACTCAAGTAGGGAAATGGTAGAATGTCTGGGACTCAGGTAGGGAAATAGTAAAATGTCAGGCACTCTAGTAATGCATTAGTAAAATGTCAGGCACTCTAGTGATGAAATAGTAAAATGTCAGGTACTCAAGTTGTAATATAGTAAAATGGCAGGCATTCAAGTAATAAATAATAAAATGTCAGGTACAGTGAAATAATAAAATGTCAGGTAATCTAGAAGTGAAATAGTGAAATGTCTGGCACTCATGTAGTGAAATAGTAAAATGTCAGGTACTCAAGTTGTAATATAGTAAAATGGCAGGCATTCAAGTAATAAATAATAAAATGTCAGGTACAGTGAAATAATAAAATGTCAGGTAATCTAGAAGTGAAATAGTGAAATGTCTGGCACTCATGTAGTGAAATAGTAAAATGTCAGGTACTCAAGTTGTAATATAGTAAAATGGCAGGCATTCAAGTAATAAATAATAAAATGTCAGGTAATTTTGAAGTGAAATAGTAAAATGTCTGGCACTTAAGTAGTGAAATAGTAAAATGTCAGGTACCGAAGGAGTGAAATAGTAAAATGTCAGGTACTCCAGTCGTGAAATAGTAAAATGTCAGGTACTCCAGTAGTAATATAGTGAAATGTCAGGGGCTCAAGTAGTGAAATAGTAAAATGTCAGGTACTCCAGTAGTAATATAGTTAAATGTCAGGGGCTCAAGTAGTGAAATAGTAAAATGTCAGGTTCTTAAGTAATAAAATAGTGAAATGTCAGGTACTCAATTAGTGAATTAGTAAAATGTCAGTACTCAAATATGAACCAAGTTTGAAGTCTCTGTGACAACGTGGCTAAATTTATAGCTGATTACGTGAATCGGACATTTTCCTGACCGTGACCTTGGCCTTTGACCTTGACCTTCCAAAATTTAATCATTTCCAGCTTTTTACATAATGGTTAATCCTGGCAAGTTTCATTATTCTACGATTAAAATTGTGGCCAGGATACTGTTCACAAATAAACAAACACAAACAGGGGGCGAAAACATAACTTCCTTCCAATTTCGTTGGCGGAAGTAATCATCGCCTGCTAATATTTCATATTTGATTATAATTACTTGTGTATGCATATTTTAAACCATGGACTTATTCACCATTAATTTGTAAATGGGAATCACATCTGGAAAATTCTAGTTCACTCAAAGTTAACTAATGTACTTCATTGTTCAGTGGCTAATTTCCACTTGGTAAGGGTAGAAGGGACACTAGCTATGGTAAACACCTTATATTATTATTATTATTATTATTATTATTATTATTATTATTATTATTATTATTGCTGTTGATATTATATTATTATAATTATGAAGAAGGTTTCAAAGAATATATTAGTGCGATGTGTGTGAATTCAACTACTGTACTGTATTGTTCAGTGGCTACTTTCCACTTGGCAAGGGTAGAAAAGACTGAGCTATGGTAAGCAGCTTACTTTATATTATTATTATTATTATTATTATTATTATTATTATTATTATTATTATTATTATTTTCATTATTATTGTTATTATTATTATTATTTTCATTATTATTGTTATTATTATTATTATTATTATTTTCATTATTATTGTTATTATTATTATTATTATTATTTTCATTATTATTATTATTATTATTATTTTCATTATTATTATTATTTTCATTATTATTATTATTATTATTATTATTATTATTATTATTATTATTATTATTATTAAGTAGATTTCAAATGATACAATAATGCAGTGTGAATTCAATTTTCTACCACCAACGATAGATCAATTTCCAATTCTCAAATCTTGTCTTCCCAACAAGAAGAAATATTCTCCCTGGTCAAAATTAAGTAATTAGAACAATAATCTCCGGATTAAGATGAGGACGGGAGCTATGAAGAAGAAAGCGAAAACTAGAAATAGGAACAAGGGGATGGGGGACCTTAAAGAGCCAAGTTTACTCGAAGGAGAGAGATAGTGGAATATATGAATTCCTAATGTGGTTCATTATTACCTCCCGACGCGTCCCATCTTACCAAAACCGGGAGATTTGGCTTCGTGGCCTCTAATTAGACATAATGGGACATATTTTGAATTATATGGGGCTCTTGATTATGATGCTCTGGGTATTCTAATAGAGAATTTTAAAATGTTTTTTGTTGTCATTAATCCATTAGATCAACTCAAGTTTACTATATGAAAAATAGTATCCTGTTTTTAGTTCACCAAATTTTTAACTGGGCTAAACGAGCCACTAGAAGAGTTGGACGACTATGGCCTACATGGTTGAGGACTATGAAACGTGAAGTAGGAGATAATGGGACATATTTTGAATTATATGGGGCTCTTGATTATGGTGCTCTGGGTGTTCTAATAGAGAATTTTAAAATGTTTTATGTTGTCATTAATCCATTAGATCAACTCAAGTTTACTATATAAAAAATGGTATCCTGTTTTTAGTTCACCAAACTTTTAACTGGGCTAAACGAGCCACTAGAAGAGTTGGACGACCATGGCCCACATGGTTGAGGACTATGAAACGTGAAGTAGGAGATAATGGGACATATTTTGAATTATATGGGGGTCTTGATTATGATGCTCTGGGTATTCTAATAGAGAATTTTAGAATTAGTTTTTTTTTTGTCATTAATCCATTAGATCAACTCGTCAAGTTTACTATATAAAAAAATAGCATCCCGTTTTTAGTTCTCCAAACTTTTAACTGGGCTCCATGAGCCACTAGAAGAGTTGGACGACCCAGGCCTACATGGCTGAGGACTATGAAGCGTAAAGTAGGAGATGATGGGAGGAGAAGTATTGCTACTTAGTTATTTAATGTTATTTAAGTCTTAATATATGTTTTATATTAATTCATTTTGTTGTTCCTTAAATATCTTGTATTTCTAGTTATTCATTACTTGTAGGTTATTTATTTCCTTGTTTCCTTTTTTCATTGGGCTGTTTTTCCCTGTTGGAGGTTAGGTTAGATTAGGTTAGGTTATATAATATAATTTTTAGTACGTTTTATACTGATTAATTTTCCTGTGCCTTAAATATCTTGAAATATTTCTAGTTATTCATTGCTTGTAGTTTGTTTATTTCATTATTTCCTTTCCTCACTGGGATATTTTTTCCTGTTGGAACCCTTGGGCTTATATTATCTTTAATATATGCTTTACATTGATTAATTTGGCGGTGCCGTAAATATCTTGAAGTATTTCTAGTTTTTCATTACTTGAAGTTTATTTATTTCCTTGTTTCCTTTCCTCACTGGGCTATTTTTCACTGTTGGAGCTCTTGGGCCTATATCATATTTGATATGTTTTATATTAATTAATGTTTCTTGTACCTTAAATATCTTGAAGTATTTCTAGTTATTCATCAATTATAGATTATTTATTTCCTTGTTTCCTTTCCTCATTGGGCTATTTTTCTCTCTTGGAGCCCTTGGGCTTATATCATTTTTAATGTGTTTTGTATTGAATTATTTAGTTGTACCTTAAATATCTTGAAGTGTTTCTAGTTATTCATTACTTGTAGTTTATTTATTTCCTTGTTTCCTTTCCTCACTGGGCTATTTTTCCCTGTAGGAGCCCTTGGGCTGATAACATCTTGCTTTTCTCACTAGGGTTGTAACTTAGCTAGTAATAATAATAATAATGATAATAAAATTAATATTTATATTACTACTACTACTACTACTACTACTACTACTACTACTACTACTACTACTACTAATAATAATAATAATAATAATAATAATAATAATAATAATATTAAAATTAATATTTATTTATATTTATATTAAAATTAATAATAATAATAATCATAATCATAATCATAATAATAATATTTATAATAATAATAATAATATAATAATAATAATAATAAAAATGACGATGATTCGGTTCTATTTATGGCCCCAGAAGAGGTGGCAGGCCATGAGGAAATCTTGTGGAAGTGATTCGAAGAAAACAAATATCTTTGAAGAATGAGTTCCTCTTTAAGTGGCTTGCTATGGAAATCGGAATAGGCGAACGTGATGAAGCATACATTTGCAAGACTGGGATAGAGAAGGGATAGTTTGTATCCAATGAAATTGTTTATTTTTTCAGGTGTTGTAGCTCTGTTTTGTTTTGTGAGATAGAGCTTTTAAACTATTGAGAAATTGTAAAGAGTATTATGGGTTCTCAACTTAAACGTCCTCCTCCTCCTCCTCCTCCTCCTCCTCCTCCTCCTCCTCCTCCTCCTCCTCCTCCTCCTCCTCTAACTACATCATCAACCTCTTTAAAGGAACAGGAATATATTTCCAATCCTTTTTAGAAAAATATTATACGAATCATGGAGGACAATGATATAGAAACAGGAATATAGTTAAATAATATAGGAACCGGAATATAGATCCAACCTTTTGTGGGCAAATATTATAGGAATCATGGATAACAATGATATAGAAACTAGAATATATTAAATAATATAGGAACAGGAATATAGATCCAAGTCTTTGTGGGCAAATATTATAGATATCTTGAAAGAACAATGATATAGAAACAGGAATATAGTTAAATGATATAGGAACCGGAATATAGTTCCAATCTTTTGTGGGCAAATATTATAGGAATCATGGAGAACAATGATAAACAGGAATATAGTTAAATAATATAGGAACAGGAACATAGTTCCAACCTTTTGTGGCCAAGTATTATAAGAATCATGGAGAACAATGATATAGAAAAAGGAATATAGTTAAATGATATAGGAACAAGAATATAGATCCAAGCCTTTGTGGGCAAATATTATAAGAATCATGGAGAACAATGATATAGAAACAGGAATATAGTTAAATAATGTAGAAACAGGAATATAGTTCCAACCTTTTGTGGCCACATATTATAAGAATCATGGAGAACAATGATATAGAAACAGGAATATAGTTAAATAATATAGGAACAAGAATATAGATCCAAGTCTTTGTGGGCAAATATTATAAGAATCATGGAGAACAATGATATAGAAACAGGAATATAGTTAAATAATATAGGAACAAGAATATAGATCCAAGTCTTTGTGGGCAAATATTATAAGAATCATGGAGAACAATGATATAGAAACAGGAATATAGTTAAATGATATAGGAACAGGAATATAGTTCCAATCTTTGTGGGCAAATATTATAGGAATCATGGAGAACAATGATAAAGAAACAGGAATATAGTTCCAACCCTTTATAGAAAAATATTATAGGAGAACAATTATATAGGAACAGGAATATAATTCCAAACCTTTGTGGCCAAATATTATAGGAATCATGTTGGAACAATGACATAAGAACAAGAATCCTGTTGGAACAATGATATAGGAACAGGAATATAGTTCCAACCTTTTGGGGCCACATATTATAGGTATCATGAAGGACAATGATATAGAAACAGGAATATAGTTAAATAATATAGGAACAGGAACATAGTTCCAACCTTTTGTGGCCAAATATTATAAGAATCATGGAGAACAATGATATAGAAATAAGAATATAGTTAAATAACACAAGAACAGGAACATAGTCCCAAGCCTTTTGTGGCCAAGTGTTATAAGAATCATGGAGAACAATGATATAGAAATAGGAATATAGTTAAATAATATAGGAACAAGAATATAGATCCAAATCTTTGTGGGCAAATATTATAAGAATCATGGAGAACAATGATATAGAAACAGGAATATAGTTAAATGATATAGGAATAGGAATATAGTTAAATAATATAGGAACAGGGATATAGTTAAATAATATAGGAACAAGAATATAGATCTAAGTCTTTGTGGGCAAATATTATAAGAATCATGGAGAACAATGATATAGAAATAGGAATATAGTTAAATAATATAGGAACAAGAATATAGATCCAAGTCTTTGTGGGCAAATATTATAAGAATCATGGAGAACAATGATATAGAAAAAGGAATATAGTTAAATAACATAAGAACAGGAATATAGTTCCATTCTTTTGTGGGCAAATATTATAAGAATCACGGAGAACAATGGCATATGGAATTCCACAATTTATTGCGCGAAGGGAAAAACCAATAACCAATGATTGGATTATTTGCAACTTGCAACGAAGGAAATTGCATCCCGAAAGCATAACGCTAATGAGAAATTCTTGCAATGATAAGAAAGGAAAGTAAATGATGACATCAGCGCTCCGCATTGAATCCATTAGCCGAAGAATTGCGAAATTGCGCGGCCAATTAATCCAATCGCCACGGTAATTTCTAATTACAATATCAAATGCCCAATTATCAGCCAGTTGTCTGTGTGGCTATTTTGAACGTTGCAATTTAATTGTAGGATCATTTTCAAGGGTTTCCCAACGATCCAATGTAAACCAATATACGTAGGGGGTAAAAGCCTATTATTATTATTATTATTATTATTATTATTATTATTATTATTATTATTATTATTATTATTATTATTATTATTATTATTATTATTAATTTAATTGTATGATCATTTTAAAGGGTTTCCCAACGATCCGATGTAAACTAATATACGTAGGGGGTAAAAGCCTATTATTATTATTATTATTATTATTATTATTATTATTATTATTATTAATTTAATTGTATGATCATTTTCAAGGGTTTCCCAACGATCCAATGTAAACCGAAATACGTAGGGGGTAAAAGCCTATTATTATTATTATTATTATTATTATTATTATTATTATTATTATTGTATGATAATTTTCAAGGCTTTCCCAACGATCCAGTGTAAACCAATATACGTAGGGGGTAAAAGCCTATTATTATTATTATTATTATTATTATTATTATTATTATTATTATTATTATTATTATTATTATTATTATTATTATTATTTTCAAGGCTTTCCCAACGATCCAATGTAAACCGATATACGTAGGGGGTAAAAGCCTATTATTATTATTATTATTATTATTATTATTATTATTATTATTATTATTATTATTATTATTAATTGCTAAGCTACAACCCTAGTCGGAAAAGCAGGATGCTATAAGCCTAGGGGCTCCAACAGGGAAAATAGCCCAGTGAGGAAAGGAAACAAGGAAAAATAAAATATTTTAAGAACAGTCAATTATTAAAAGTTTTAAAGACTACTCATGAATGGTAAAGGGAAGGGTCAGTGACAATGCCCTAGAGACTGACCATATATAGATATACTCGGAGTCCAAGTCCCCTCTCCATCCAAGCTATGACCACGGAGGCCCAGGCAATGGTTGATGATGACTCAACAGGTATATTTATAGGCTCCCCAAGCCCCTAATCCATTGCTCACTTGGGTGGTGAGGTTGCAGACACTAAATAAATTATCGAATTTGAGCAGGACTCGAACCCCAGTCCTGCGATTGCCAGGTAGGGACGTTTTCATTAGGCCACCACAAGAAAAGGGAGGCCTTGAGGATATGCGAAGCCTATGCAATGACCGAAGGATATTGTTGAGGTGAAAGAAAGGAGTTATAGAAATTATTATTATTATTATTATTATTATTATTATCATTATTATTATTATTATTATTATTATTATTATTATTATTATTATTATTACTTGCTAAGCTACAACCCTAGTTGGAAAAGCTGGATGCTAGAAGCCCAGGGGCTCCAACAGGGAAAATAGCCCAGTGAGGACAGGAACCAAGGAAAGAATATATTTTAAGACCAGTAACATTGAAATAAATATTTCCTATATAAACTATAAAAACTTTAACAAAACAAGAGGAAGAGAAATAAGATAGAATAGTGTGCCCGAGTGTACCCTCAAGCAAGAGAAATCTACTCCAAGACAGTGAAAGACAATGGTACAGAGAAATTAAAGTGTTTGGAAAAAGTTAATAAAATAATTAATGAAAATGTAGTGCAACATTTTGCAGGGATAAAATACGAACGAAAAATAGTAATGTAGAAAGAAGGGAGAGGTTATTTAATACGAGGAAATAATGAAAATTGTAATAGGAAGAGCGAAAGAGAAATTAGAGTGGAGTAAAAGATGAACTGAAATTTTAGTTGCTAGGAAGGAAATGTAATAAAACAAAAAGAAATAGATGGATAAAGATTCAAGAACTCTTTTCTTAAGGAAATGACTTAATTTGGAAAGTGGAAGCAATTCGCAATTATTGTTGAGAAAGAAAGAATAAATAAAATTCAGCTTCGGAGAAATGGAGATTGGAAAAGAATAATTGGAGGAGCAAATATGACAGGAAAAAATGGTGGTGTTGTGAGCAAGATATCAGAGGCTGCCGGTAATTATGTAACTTGATTATCAAAATTATTAAAATTTATTGATTGATTGATTGATTGATTTGAGGTTTGCTGGCATTCTGACCATCTAAGGTCATTGACGCCGAATATTATTATTAAGATTACTGAAATTATTACATATATAGATATGACATTGCAAGAAAAAGATGCAACTGTATTGTCTCGGAAAGTG
Source organism: Palaemon carinicauda (assembly GCF_036898095.1). Lineage (NCBI taxonomy): Eukaryota > Metazoa > Arthropoda > Malacostraca > Decapoda > Palaemonidae > Palaemon > Palaemon carinicauda. The sequence continues at coordinate 129,965,358 of NC_090738.1, forward strand.
TACTTGAGGCGCCATTATGAGTTAGGGACCTTTTAGTTAAAAAAAGAATATGTTTTATATATACATATCATTTATAGATCTTTTAATTCCTAAGTACGTTTTATGTTATGTATATTTAGACATTTCAGTAAGTCAGTGGAAACAATGGATTTTAAAAACTTAAGAATTCAGTTATACTTAGTAAAGTTAGTATTGTACCAATTATTGTGGTCCTGGCATTTTTTCAGGGTTTTATAAAAAAACATTGGTCCATGGAAAGGGTCATTTCATATTTCCAACTAGAGGGGCATTCAGTATTGCGCAAACCTCTGCCGTGGCAGCTTATTTCTCGCCCGTTTGCTTGACCTTGACCTTTGACCTTAACATGTATTAATTGGCGTACATTTTCATGCACTCATCTATGAACTTAGTGTGAAGTCTCTGTGACAACGATGTCTAAACTTATGGCTGATTACGTGAATTGGTCCATTTTGTTTGACCATGACCTTTGACTTAGACCCTCCAAAATTTTATCATTTCCAGCTTTTTTACATAACAAATAATCCCTGCAAGTTTTATGACTCTACGATGGAAATTTGTGGTCAGGAAGCTGTTCAGAAACACGCACACACCCATAAACAGGGGGTGAAAACATAACCAACCTTCCAACTACGTTAGCGGAGGTAATTATTCATAAATTTCTTTTTGAAGAGTAAAACTGCTGGGCTAAGAATGATGTTCATTACCGCTTACAATTAAATGAGGCCTTGATTATTGCATATAAATTAATTTCTTTTTGGCCTCGAGGTAAAGTTATTGTTCAACTTATAGTTTTTATTTTTTTTTGTCTCAATTCCACGATTTCGCGAGTCTCGCTAATGATGGCAATACATAAGATTTTGCGCTAAGCTCTCTCCTCACTTTTCTTTAATGTTCAAGCTAAAGGAAAGGCGATAAAGTGGATTGAGGTGTCTTTAAGGAGGTTACTGGATTTTCGGGAATGGTTCCTAATTTATTTTTTAATGAGGAGGTCACTCCAAA
>NC_090738.1:129978877-129986377 GCF_036898095.1 Palaemon carinicauda
CTAGCAGGACAATGTCCTAGCCCTTCTCCACCCAAGCTAAGACCATGGAGGGCCGGGCAGTGGCTGCTGATGACTCGGCAGGTAGACTAAAGGCTCCCCCAAACCACTTTCCTTAGCTCACAAGGATAGTAAGGTTGAACACTCTACAAGTAACTATCAAGGTTGAGCGGGCAGATCGCCAGGCAGAGACACTTCCAGTAGGCCACCACAACCCAAATGTTTTTACTGCTTAATGGAGTATTAATTGTATTCAATCTTTCCTACCTCGTGATTTGATGGAGATCGGATGTAAGTAGTTTTCCCTAAAATTTTATATTTATCATAAATTTACTGCAAAATATTGTAAGTGAAAAATTTTCACCTCTGTTACCCCGAAAACGTGTAAATGCAATGCTCCTCATCTCTGTTACCTCGTAAACATAAAAGTGCAATGCTCCTCATCTCTGTTACCTCGTAAACATGAAAGTGCAATGCTCCTCATCTCTGTTACCTCGTAAACATGAAAGTGCAATGCTCCTCATCTCTGTTACCTCGTAAACATGAAAGTGCAATGCTCCTCATCTCTGTTACCTCGTAAACATGTAAGTTCAATGCTCCTCATCTCTGTTACCCCGTAAACATTAAAATTCAATGCTCCTCATCTCTGTTACCCCGTAAACATGAAAGTGCAATGCTCCTCATCTTTGTTACCTCGTAAACATGAAAGTGCAATGCTCCTCATCTCTGTTACCCCGTAAACATGAAAGTGCAATGCTCCTCATCTCTGTTACCTCGTAAACATGAAAATTCAATTCTCCTTATCTCTGTTACCTCGTAAACATGAAAATTCAATGCTCCTCATCTCTGTTACCTCGTAAACATGAAAGTGCAATGCTCCTCATCTCTGTTACGCCGTAAACATGAAAATTCAATTCTCCTCATCTCTGTTACCTCGTAAACATGAAAGTGCAATGCTCCTCATCTCTGTTACCTCGTAAACATGAAAGTGCAATGCTCCTCATCTCTGTTACCTCGTAAACATGAAAGTTCAATGTTCCTCATCTCTGTTACCTCGTAAACACGAAAGTGCAATTCTCCTCATCTCTGTTACCTCGTAAACATGAAAGTGCAATGCTCCTCATCTGTTACCTCGTAAGCATGAAAGTGCAATGCTCCTCATCTTTGTTACCTCGTAAACATGAAAGTGCAATGCTCCTCATCTCTGTTACCTCGTAAACATGAAAGTGCAATGCTCCTTATCTCTTTTACCCCGTAAACATGAAAGTGCAATGCTCCTCATCTCTGTTACCTCGTAAGCATGAAAGTGCAATGCTCCTCATCTCTGTTACCCCATAAACATGAAAGCGCAATGCTCCTCATCTCTGTTACCTCGTAAACATGAAAATTCAATGCTCCTCTTCTCTGTTACCTCGTAAACATGAAAATTCAATTCTCATCTCTGTTACCTCGTAAACATGAAAATTCAATGCTCCTCATCTCTGTTACCCAGTAAACATGAAAGTGCAATGCTCCTCATCTGTTACCTCGTAAGCATGAAAGTTCAATGCTCCGTAGAATAGTTGCCCCATATTCCTCCACCGCTCGTGAATCTCAAAATTAAATTCTAAACGTTCACGGTCCTCTCTTTTCCTTCTCCCTCGCTTTTGATTTTAAAAGGCCGATCACCCGCAGCCTCCCTTGGATTTTCCAGTCCCTGATTATAGATCGAGGCTGGTGGCAGTTAGTTTAAGGCGGGGTGCTTTAGCCAGATTTCCAAACCGGTCTCCGTCAAGTTCACTAGCCTCATATCTTATTCGGTTCAGCAGCCAGCTTTTCTCGGTGTCAAGACTTTCAACGTCCAATATGCTGTTTAGAGAACGAACTTTGTCAACATTTGAGATCCATAGAAATCCCCCCCACCCCCCTTCTTCTGGTAGTGAATATTATATCTGCGTGTCTTTAAATTCGTGTGTATATACTGTATAATGAGAATGACAGATAATAGATTGACATTAAGAACAACAGAATGGGGCCCTAGAAATTGTAAAAGTAGTAGGGGAAGGAAGAGTAGACGATGGGTTGACGAACTAAGAAAATTTTCGTGTATAAACTGTTTTAGAAAGCCTATAAACGGATGACAGTGGAAGGATATGTCAACATTTGAGATACATAGGAATTTCTCCCTCTTTTTAGTAGTAAGTATTGTGTGTGCGCGTGTAAATATAATAATGACTGATAATAGATAGACATTAAGAACAACAGAATGGGACCGTAGAGATTGTAAAAGTAGTAGGGGAAGGAAGAGAAGACGATGGATTGACGAACTAAGAAAATCTGTGTGTATAAACTGGCTTAGAAAGACTACAAACGGACCATAGTGGAAGGATATGTCAACACTTGAGATCCATAGTAATGTCCCCCTCTTTTTAGTAGTGAATATTGTGCATGTGCGTGTATATATAATAGAGAATGACAGATGATAGATATACATTGATAACAGCAGAATGGGGCCGTAGAGATTGCAAAAGAAGTAGGGGAAGGAACAACTTCCTGGCCACATTTTTATTCATAGTGTAGTGAAACCTTCGGGGATCATTTGTTGAGACGTGGAAGTGATACATTTTGAAAGCCTTAGGTCAAAGGTCAAGGTCAGTGTCGAGCAAAAGGTTGACAGAATTAACCCTAACCTCGAGAAATAAACTGCTTTGGTGGAGGTCTGAACTCAGAGTGCTTTTTAGTTTGTCTAGTTTATGATTCATTCATTGCTTGTATTTATATACTTTTTGTTACATTTTTACAAGTGCTCTTTTTTTCTCATCATACAAATGAATTCTGTGTTTAGGGCGTTTTATTTTGCTTGGTTTTCTGCTTCCTACACACATAGAATTAGTAATAACAAGAGCAGTATCATGCATGCCAGAAAATTGGAAGGGAAAGCTTAGGTTCTTAAAATCTTCATATGCTGCAATGGTTTCTCTTATGATAGTGTTCTTTGCAAGCTACTTTCGTCTTGTAATATAAGAATTTACAATTGCATAATTTTTCTAGTTTTTCAAAAAAGGTATAGACCTGGATCTATATAGAACTACTTAATCTCTTCTATTTTGGTTAGGGTTGCATACCGTCATGACTTAATTTCTTACTTTTTTAGATTATATTAAATGAAACTTTTGAGCGGACTTCAGGAATTTCCAATTTCTTACTTTTTTAGATTATATTAAATGAAACTTTTGAGCGGACTTCAGGAATTTCCAATTAATTTTCTTTTGTAGCACGATCCCTTTAGTATTTTGATTTACTTGCTTTAATATGATAAAGAGATTTCTCCGAGAAATTATCAGTTTTGCAAATAGGTTGCTTTTCCTCAAGCAAATATAAATCATGAATAGTGGGTTATTTTAGTTTCATTTATCAAAAAATGCTCTCTCTTTTGTGTATTTAACTACAGCTATAGATTTCTAAAAGAAATTATCAGTGGCGTAAGTCGTTTGCTTTCCCCACAAGGAAATATAAATCATGAATAGTGGGTTATTGAATTTCTAATATCAAAAACTGCTCATTCTTTTCGGCAGGGGAACTTGAGTGAGAATAGAAGAAAAGTTGTTCTCAAAAAAAAAAAAAAAAAAAAAAAAAAAAAAAAAAAAAAAAAATCGTGATGTCCAAGTTCTGGACTCAACATTTTTTTATGTACGTTAATGAACTGAATCCCTAATATATTTCCTTTTAATATTGAATGGAGTCTTCGGAAGAGTTTGATTTTTCTTTCTTTTAGAGTTTTACTAGTTTTATGTATCCATACGTTAAAAAAATCATTTAGAACTTCCAGCTGTGCCATTTAAAGTAATGTCCTTGGCCTTTATCAAGCGCTTCTATTTTTAGTTTTCCCGTTGCGTTGCCATTAATCTTTAGATGGGATTAAATCGTTTTTCTTGCCGGGAAACCAAAAATGATGAGTGATTTGCATTTTAACGAAGGCTTAAAGCTCTTTTTATTTCAGCAATCGTCGCTGTATTCGTTTAAAACCTCAGACTACCTCATGCAGAGAGAGAGAGAGAGAGAGAGAGAGAGAGAGAGAGAGAGAGAGAGAGAGAGAGAGAGAGAGAGAAACCTTAGTTTCCTCATGCAGAGAGAGAGAGAGAGAGAGAGAGAGAGATTGAAACCTTAGTTTCCTCATGCAGAGAGAGAGAGAGAGAGAGAGAGAGAGAGAGAGAGAGAGAGAGAGAGAGAGAGAGAGAGAGAGAGGCCTCAAATTTTTCTTCAATAACAACTGGGATTCATCGACTTTTAACTTCATTCCTTTTTACGTTCTTCCATATTGATGTCCAACCTCTTTTTACTTGTAGTTGCGACGCTGTCCCTTGTTGCCCCTGTGAGCTGAAGGACCTTCCCGGTCCCAGCGATGGTCCACACAATCTAGATTTTGTAAATCTAAATGCAAGTAAGAACTAGAGGGGTACTCAGTAGAGCGCAGACCTCTGCCGCGTCAACTTACTTTTTGACCTTTTGCTAGATCTTGACCTTGACCTTGACCTTTAACCTTAACATGTATTAATTGACGTGAATTTCATAAACTCAAATATGAACCAAGTTTGAAGTGTCTGTGACAACGATGTCCAAACCTATGGCTGATTACGTGAATTGGATATTTGGCTTCGCTGTGACCCTGACCTTTGACCTAGACCTTCCAAAATTTGATAATTTACAGCTTTTTACATAACAGTTAATCCCTGCAAGTGTCATTATTATACCATTGAAATTGTGGTCAAGAAGCTGTTTACAAACAAACACAAACACAAAAACACACAAACAGGGGGTAAAACATAACCTCCTTCCAACCTCATTGGCGGAGGTAATAATGGTGTTGCAAAACTGTAGTCATAGCAGTCAGACAGGAGAGAGAGAGAGAGAGAGAGAGAGAGAGAGAGAGAGAGAGAGAGAGAGAGAGAGAGAGAGATAACCTCGAAATTATGCTTGGTAATCGTACTGGTCCATTGATCGAAAGAAATTCTGCAGCATTAATTGGATCGGAGCTGATGCGCCCCAGGTTGATTGGCTGTTAGCTCTTTTACAGACTCCGCTTCGTTCGTGAGCTCAGCTTGTCAGACGAATCTGGGTTCAGTTTGGTTGCGATGGTCATGATTTGACTTCGATTTCGGTGCCAAGATTTCTTTAGAGAAAATCGTTATATTTTACTTCATAGCTCTTAAAAGATAGAGAAAATCGTATATTTGATTTCATAGCTCTTGAAAGACTAACTTCGAGAAAATCGTATATTTGACTTCATAGCTCTTGAAAGATGGAGAAAATCGTATATTTGGCTGCATAGCTCTTGAAAGACTTAGAGAAAGTCGTATATTTGACTTCATAGCTCTTGAAAGATAGAGAAAATCGTATATTTGACTTCATAGCTCTTGAAAGATAGAGAAAATCGTATATTTGACTTCATAGCTCTTGAAAGATAGAGAAAATCGTATATTTGACTTCCTAGCTCTTGAAAGATAGAGAAAATCGTATAATTGACTTCATAGCTCTTGAAAGATTAACTTAGATAAAGTCCTATATTTGACTTCATAGCTCTTGAAAGATAGAGAAAATCGTATACTTGATTTCATAGCTCTTGAAAGACTTAGAGAAAATCGTACATTTAACTTCAGAGCTCTTGAAAGACTAACTTCGAGAAAATCGTATATTTGACTTCATAGCTCTTGAAAAACTAACTTAGTTTATTTTGTGATTATCTGGTAATTGTAATGTCTTATAGTTAATATTTATCTCCGCCAACGGTGTTTTCGCCCCTGTTTGTGTGTGTTTGTTTGTGAATAGCTTCCTGACCACAATTTTAATCGTAGAGTAATGAAACTTGCAGGGATAAACTGTTATTTAAAAAGCTGGAAATGATTAAATTTCGGAAGGTCAAGGTCAAAGGTCAAGTTCAAGCAAAATGTCCAATTCACGTAATCAGGCATTAGTCTCGACATCGTTGTTACAGAGACTTCAAAGTTGGTTCATATTTGAGTGTATGAAACTCCATGCCAATTAATACATGTTAAGGTCAAAGGTCGAGAAATAAGCTACCGCGGCGGAGGTCTGTGCTCAATTGAGTGCCCCTCTAGTTGCAGAATGGTCTCTCATTAATATTATCATTTAATACGTGATCATGATACCAAAACTACCGGGTTGATTTGACATTAAAAAATCATGTGCATATAGCTCAGTCTTCAGCGAATTTTGTATCATTGGATAAGTTTGTACGCTATAAGGGTGTTTTTGTGATTCAATTGCTTTTATAAATTTTAATACAGAACCCGATTCTATATATCTTCCTCTCAAGTATACCCTTGTTTATTTGGAAGTGTACTCAGATTTATTAAATCTCTTGAAAGATCCAATTTTTTTTTTTATTAAGGATAATAGTTTTCGCGATTTGAATCTTTGCAGAATACATTTCCCATGATTTGAAACTCTTAATTCATTTTTTAGTCTTCTTCGTTCAAAGAAGTCGTCTAGATGTGCAAAGGCATGGTATGTTTTAGTTTCTTATTTTTGAGTTATTACAATAGATTATTGTGTGTGTGTATATATATATATATATATATATATATATATATATATATATATATATATATATATATATATATATATATATATATATATATATATATATATATCTTTGTGACTAAATGGTTTGTCACTGTCATGCAGGTTTCCTGGACCAGGGTTTGATTCCCTGGCCGTCCAAAGGCTATTGTCTTTTGAGTGGTTCCCCCTTGTGTTTCTGATCCCCAGGTATAAGAGAGAATCCAAACATTAAGATATCAAAATATATGGTTTATTTGAATATGAAAACACGTCTAAATGTGCAAAATTTATCATATAATATATATATATATATATATATATATATATATATATATATATATATATACATATATAATTTATATATGTGTATGTATGTGTATATATATATATATATATATATATATATACATATATTTATATATAGATATATATATATGTAGATATATATATATATATATATATATATATATATATATATAAACACTTCTATTACTATCAAGGGTTTTATTACTCCCATTACGTCAGCCTTAACTGGCAGACGTTGGAAATGTTTTCCATGCGTGAATTTCCGGATTCAGAAATGGTATAAATCCTAGCACGTTCGACTGTTTATTCCATCCATATATTCATAAAGAAGGATAGATCTATATTTGATTGATGGTTATTGAATAGAAGAGAATTTGTTGATAAAATTAACTTTCGTTGGCACCCGACAAAGACGTTCCATTAGTAACGTTCTGATATATTTTTTCCTACTCTCCTCTTCGTCCTTTCTTCTCCACCCTATTTCCTTTCCCTCCTTGTCTCCTCTTTCCTATATTTCTCTCTTCTTCCCTTTTTCTCCTCTTTCTTTCCTCCATCTCTGGCTACCGTTGTATTCTCTCTTCACCTCGTATCATCATGACGTAATAACTTTCGTGTACTCTTTTCCTCTTTTATCAA
>NC_090738.1:129993877-129996668 GCF_036898095.1 Palaemon carinicauda
GCTAGAAAATGACCCAAGTGAAAATTATCAATTTCCAAACAATCGCAAAGCTAGAAAATGACCCAAGTGAAAATTATCAATTTCCAAACAATCGCAAAGCTAGAAAATGACCCAAGTGAAAATTATCAATTTCCAAACAATCGCAAAGCTAGAAAATGATCCAAGTGAAAATTATCAATTTCCAAACAATCGCAAAGCTAGAAAATGACCCAAGTGAAAATTATCAATTTCCAAACAATCGCAAAGCTAGAAAACGACCCAAGTGAAAATTATCAATTTTCAAACAATCGCAAAGCTAGAAAACGACCCAAGTGAAAATTATCAATTTTCAAACAATTGCAAAGCTAGAAAATGATCCAAGTGAAAATTATAAATTTTCAAACAATCGCAAAGGTAGAAAATGACCCAAGGGAAAATTATCAATTTCCAAACAATCGCAAAGCTAGAAAATGAACCAAGTGAAAATTATCAATTTTCGAACAATCGCAAAGCTAGAAAATGACCCAAGTGAAAATTATCAATTTTCAAGCAATTGCAAACCTAGAAAATAACCGAAGTGAAAATTATCAATTTTCAAACAATCGCAAAGCTAGAAAATGACCCAAGTGAAAATGAAAAACAAAAAGCCTAAAACTTTTCGTTGTATTCGAGTTAGAAATAGACCATTGGCTGCAATACCTCGCCCGTTTCAAGTTCTTTTGCAGGCTTCGACATCAGCTGGTCCCTTGCAACATGACACCTTGTCTGCCTGTCTCTCTCTTCTTGCTGTTGAATCCTCAAGAATTTCAATCTCGCCAAATGTCTCAATGGGTTTAGGGATTTCTGCCGAAGAGAGACAGTGATGGCATTCTTCAAAGTGTCGACAGCTTTCCAGTCCAGACATTGCCGTTCTTCACTTTTTACGTCCCAATAGAGACATTGTATCTGTTCTTGGCTAAAAAAAGGGTTTACCTTGTTCAGGCCATCGATGGGAATGCCATTTCCAGAGATATAAAGTGTTCTCTTGCTTGAGGGTACACTCGGGCACACTATTCTATCTTGTTTCTCTTCCTCTTGTTTTGATAAAGTTTTTATAGTTTATATAGGAAATATTTATTTTACTGTTGGTACTGTTCTTAATATATTTAAGTTTTCCTTGTTTCCTTTCCTCAATGGGCTATTTTCCCTGTTGGATGCTCCTGGGCTTATAGTATCAAACTTGCTTAAAAAATGGATTTACCGTGTTCAGGCCATCGCTGGGAATGCCATTTCCAAAGATAGAAAGAGTTCTCATGCTTGAGGGTACACTCGGGCACACTACTCTATCTTGTTTCTCTTCCTCTTGTTTTGTTAAAGTTTTTATAGTTTATATGGGAAATATTTATTCTAATGTTGTTACTGTTCTTAATATATTTAAGTTTTCCTTGGTTCCTTTCCTCAATGGGCTATTTGCCCTGTTGGGAGCCCCTGGCCTTATAGCATCAAACTTTCTTAAAAAAAAAAAAGGATTTACATTATTCAGGCCATCGATGGGAATGCCATTTCCAGAGATATAAAGTGTTCTCTTGCTTGAGGGTACACTCGGGCACACTATTCTATCTTATTTCTCTTACTCTTGCTTTGTTAAAGTTTTTTTAGTTTATATAGGGAATATTTATTTTAATGTTGTTACTGTTCTTAAAATATTTAAGTTTTTCTTGTTTCCTTTCCTCAATGGGCTATTTTCCCTGTTGGGAGCCCCTGGGCTTATAGCATCAAACTTGCTTAAAAAAAAGGATTTGCCTTGTTCAAGACATCGATGGGAATGCCATTTCCGGAGATAGAAAGTATTCTCTTGCTTGAGGGTAAACTCGGGCACACTATTCTATCATATTTCTCTTACTCTTGCTTTGTTAAAGTTTTTTTTTAGTTTATTTAGGAAATATTTATTTTGTTGTTACTGTTCCTAGAATATTTAGGTTTTCCTTGTTTCATTTATTTTAATGTTACTGTTCTTAATATATTTAAGTTTTCCTTGTTTCCTTTCCTCAATGGGCTATTTTCCCTGTTGGATGCTCCTGGGCTTATAGTATCAAACTTGCTTAAAAAATGGATTTACCTTGTTCAGGCCATCGATGGGAATGCCATTTCCGGAGATAGAAAGTGTTCTCTTGCTTGAGGGTACACTCGGGCACACTACTCTATCTTGTTTCTCTTCCTCTTGTTTTGATAAAGTTTTTATAGTGTATATAGGAAATATTTATTTTACTATTGGTACTGTTCTTAATATATTCAAGTTTTCCTTGTTTCCTTTCCTCGCTGATTTATTTTTCACTGTTGTAGCTGTTGGTCTTATAGCATCCTGCTTTTCCAACTAGGTTTGTAGCTTAGCTAATAATAATAATAATAATAATAATAATAATAATAATAATAATAATAATAATCGATATCAAATACATAAAGGAATGTTTCTGCATTTAGTTTTCAATCGTTGCCTGGTTCGTCCTATTTTTTTTTTTTGTCAATTTTCTTTAAAAATCGTGGTCACCTAAATTTCATCTCTATTTGGATTGTATGTAACATTTTCTAATATTGAATCCTAATGTGTGCAGTCCAAGGAAAAAGACATTAATAATCATTATATTTCGGTTTCTTGAAATTTAATATTTTGTCGTGAAAGAAATACTATACATTTCTGTATTTTGTTGTTTATTTTCTTTTTCGACCAAAATATTCCCTTTTATCTGGATACATTAATTCACCCATACAGTACATTTAGGCAAACTATTCTGATTTTCATACCTTACAGTGCTCTGGTATTATTAGCCTGGTT
>NC_090738.1:129999668-130004668 GCF_036898095.1 Palaemon carinicauda
CTTTAGTTTGATTGTTTTCTTTGTTGAAATAATTATGTAATTATGTAAATATGTCCCTCCAATCAATGACGCACGTACTTACTCCCACATATGCCTCTGAAGGGCCTACCTGTCTCTTTTCCATATCTGACCCTCTTGATATCGCGTATTCTTTGTTTATATCTACATTACCTACCTTTAATTTGCTTGTTATCTTCGTGGAAACAACTACATACGTAAAGATCTCCCTCCAATCAATGACACATGTATTTGTCTCAAATGTGCCTCTGAAAGGCCTATCTGTCTCTTCTCCAGCGAAACAATCGAGGAGATGAGGAAGAAAATTTTTTGGTTGAAAGGCCAGAATTGTAGAGTGGGTCGGGAGAGTTGATGTCCCGTCGGAATCTTTTTGTTCCTCCATTAAAGAGGCTTCAAGCTTCAGCTCCCCCAAGGTTTAAGCTCCATTGGGTTCTTTAAAACAAAGCAGTTCAGGCTTGATGAGAGACGCTGTAGCTTTATAAATTTGTATTTTTTTCAATTGTTTACGGCTTCGTACACGCTCATATTATATGGTATTTTTTTTCACAGCTTCGTACGCTTACTTTATATGTAAAAACGCCATTGTTCTACTTCTCTTTTGTCTGTGATACCTTATATAGGCCGGCTGTTTACAGCATTGCCTAGATGTGTATCTTCGTAAAGAGTCGTAAGTAAATAACTTATAAATATCCTATTAAAAACTCATATATAATTCATAAAGTAAATGATGGGTATTCAAAGCTTATATATATATATATATATATATATATAATTCATTAAGTAAATGATGGGTATTCAAAGCTTATATATAATTCACGAAGTAAATAATGGGTAAAGATTACATTTGAAACTTGTCGTTTCTGTAATGGAGTATGCAATACAGCTTGAGATTTTGTTTTAAATAAACTTTCAAACTATTCTAATTAAACAGCTTTCCCCAAGTAAGAGTTCATAGAATATTTCCATTCAACTCCAGCCACAGACGCACATAAACTAGTAAATTTGATTACCCTTCTTCGTGGATCTATAAGCGTAAATACACATTACTGGGTGTGTAACTCGGGCTGATAAATGGTTATTGAAATGTGGCGCTGGCAGTCCGCAGAGTGTTTTGGAAATTGAAATGGTGATATTTCTTCACCACTGATCTTGCAGGTTTTGAATGCACCTTTTTTTAAGGCATTCTTTCAAGGTTTTTTCCTTAGTGTAATATACTATTATAACTTGTAAATTACTTAGAAATAGATATTAAAGAGTATTTATTCAAGGTTAAGAAGTTATAAATCAAGACCTTTTCGTTGATGGATAAAAAACAGTTATACTGTTTATCAAGACTCGTGAATATTTTTTTCAAGCCACTAATACCCTTTGGTGTTGTGGTAGCCTTATGGTAGTTCCTTTAGTCGCTGCAACCTCACCATCCTTGTGAGCTAAGGATGGGGGGTTTAGGGGAGCTTATACGTCTCCTTGGTCCTAGTTTGGGTGGAGAGGGGGCTTGGGCGCTGATCATATGTGATATGGCCAATCTCTATGGGATTGTCCTGCCTGATAGGGTAATATCACTGTCCCTTGCCTCTGCTATTCATGAGCGGCCTTTAAATCTTTAAACGTCAATTACTGAGATCTGAGACCTACAAGGAAATTCCTTTGATGGTAAATAATTCTTCACGGCCAAGGAATCGAACCTATGACCGATAGAAGTATGAGTAAACTTTAGACTTTAGCCGACTCTCTTCTTAGCCTAATGGGCTAAAGTCTAATTTTGGCTTTTATTTCTGTCGATTGTAGATTCCAATACTTGACCGGCCAGATATATTTATCTTTTAAGGAATTTCCAGAAGGATTTGAGATCCCGTGGTAGGACGAACTCGACATTAAAGGGTATTTGTGGCCTATTTGGAAAAATATATAAGCGCACGCACATACCCATACATACATACACACACACACACACACACATATATATATATATATATATATACACATACATGCATGCATGCATGCATGTGTGTGTAAATAAATATGTATATGGTTATGTGTGGTTAGAATATATATATATATATATATATATATATTTATAATACATATATAAGTACGTATGTATTGTAACAGGGAGCACATTTTCCCCGGTATTAAATCTACTCGGTACCTGTTTCGAGAATGTATAGTAGTCGTTTGAGTAACTTGTCAAACAACACAAGAACACTGAAGAGGTATTGGAGGACTATTTCAACCTCGAGTACATGCCAGGAAGACAGAGTGAGCCTTCCTAAGTTAGATTACGGCTTACGTTGTAGAAGCGGAGGTGGAAAGATTGATATGATGAATTATGTTGGATGGGATGATTCTCTCTCTCTCTCTCTCTCTCTCTCTCTCTCTCGCTACGAATTTTTTTTGCACGAGCGTTATATATATGCAGTACAGTGTATATATATATATATATATATGTATGTGTGTGTGTGCGTGTGTGTATATATATATATATATATTTATATATACACATTATATATATATGTATACATATATATATATATATACATACATGCGTATATATATATATATATGTGTATGTAAATATATATATATATATATATATATGTATATATGTATATATATACATATATATGTATATATATAGATATATATATGTATATATATAGATATATATATATATATATATATATGTTATATATATATATTTATATATAATGTGTGTCTGTGTGTGTGTATGTGCGTATCTATATTTTACAACACTCGTATATGTACAGAATTTTTGTATATATATATATATATATATATATATGTATATATATATATATATATATATTTTGAAACCAATGGTATCTATTTGGTAGGTTATATTATTATTATCCATTACTATGCCAGATCTAATAATTTTTTAAAAGTTAATAAATATTCAACAGACATGATGCTATGTACAAAATGAGAATATAATATTATAACAGCCGGGTCTTTATAATCTTCATTGGAAGTAGTAATAAAACTTAAAACTAATACTTAGCTAATTTGATGTATTATGAAAATTTTTAGAAGGATTTTACAAAAAAAAAAAAAAAAAAAAAAAGCATTTCATAGTATTCAGTATAATGTGAAAAATGTGACATAAGAAATATAAAAGATAACGTAACAGAACCCACCATCTGTAAGGAGATTGTATTCAATTTCGTGGGTCCTATTTGAGTAACGAACGTATCTCGAGAAATGACGAGAGACGCGAACTCTTGTGATGCCAGAATGAGATGTCTTCTCGGCTCAGAGAATCATAAACCGAGGTTTTATGGGAACCAAACTTCCTTTATGGAACTTCCATGTAACTTCCTTGTTTCTCATCTTATTTTGACTGAGGGGAATACTGCCAAATGTTATAGAATACTGTTACATTGTATGTCGTTGAATTATACATGTTATTACATCGTATGTCGTTAAATTATTATCTAGCGTAAGTATTTGGTACTGTATGATGTGCAGGAGTAAACCATGAGTTACTTACTTGATTTTACTTTAAGGCTGTTTTTCTGGTCCTATACAGCAGTTATTTCATCATGTTCGTTCGAAAGTATTTAATATTTCTCGTTTATTGTTAAATCGACACTATCGAAGCACTCACAGAACAAGAAAGTCTTCGGTTTACTCTTCAGTTTCCTTTCACCATTTATGCGTTTGGGTTCATGGCAATATTAGGTGGTTATCTATATGCTTTCAGATATATAGAAAAAAATATAATTCTTCGTAGAATAACGGATAAAAAGCTGATTATGTTATATATAAGGTTAAGTAGTTGGGAGGTTAACTGTGTATGTTTTTTCTTGATTTTGGTGCTGCCTTTGACCATGTTAATCATTAGGCCCGTTTATCGAACTAAAATAGTCGGAAATAGGTAGGTCTGCTCTTAAGATCGTTATAAAATTAAAGAATTGCAAAGATTAGTTGTTGGTGGACAACATTGTGACTATATGACTATAGGATTGTTGTATGTGTTGTTCTTCTGGGTAGTTCTCTCGGACAATTAATTTCAATACTATGAGTATACATACGCATATGTGGTGTGGTGCAGTAAACAAGCTAGTAGCACAAACACTTGATGGTACTCTAACTTTGCATCTATTACATCTCCTGAAAGTAAACCTTTCGTTGCTGAATGCCTTAATAGGAATTTAGCTGAAATTAGTATATGGTGCAAATTATGGAACAAGAAGTCGAAAGCTAACAAACCTCAAAGTATGGTTGTAAGTAGGTTGAGGACTAGAGCATAAGCTTAAACGTTCACTATAATTAATGACATAAAAAAAAAGAGTAATTAAAAGATCAGAGAATGAAACGTCACCACTAAATTTTAGGTTTACTGTAGAAGTGAGATGCTGATGTACGGAATTGCTGTAATTAAATGATTGACAAAAGTTTTCTCAATGATCCATTCGTAGACAAAACTTTGCTCCTACTGAAACGCTACGTACGGATCCTTGAGACGATATCTATTGTGGGAAAAGGTTCCGATGGAATGTATGAATGATATGGATGATTGTTCCAATAGAAGAATTTTAGGGTCATAACTCACTTCGAAGAAAAGTGTATGGTAGAATTTTTATAGTGAAGATTACAAAGACGACGGGAGACTTGGGCCGGGAAGATTGATGGGCGTTTAGGCAAGGAAGTAGGCGTAGGGTTTTATTTTTTTATGAAATAGTTGGGTGAGAAGCTTGAAAGTGAATTGAAAGAGCTGTATGTGATGTGAATAGACTTGAAAAATTTTCATCTTAAGCGGGGGTTATACGATCAAACGGTTCATCGAACCCGGTTGTCGAACCTGCTTATCAAACGGTTCGATGAGGTGGAGTCAGCCACAAATGCTTGTGGTTTGTGGACAATGAAGCGCCGCTTGAAAAGTCAGGCGAGAACAGACGTTCTTCGAACCATTCGGCGAGGGTGTTCAACAACCAAATACATCGTTCATACGTTCGAAC
>NC_090738.1:130007168-130009668 GCF_036898095.1 Palaemon carinicauda
ACTTTGAAATTCAATGTTCAAGATCCAGTGTATTTAAATCTTGCTTTTGCACATATTACTTCTAGGAAAATTGCACACTTCATTCGCTTGTTCAGGGAAGTAATTTGCCAAAAGAAATGTTAAGAGATAAGTTGAAACTTCGTTACGCCTTTATCGTCCATAACATTGGAGAAGAACTCAATGGAAGTTCCCCGGATGCAAATGGGAAAGTTCTCCAAGTAGAAAGTTTTAATACGTTCCTTCCTTGAAGGTAATGGTACTTGCTCTGTCTGTTGTCTTTAGTAGGTTCACTCTCTCTCTCTCTCTCTCTCTCTCTCTCTCTCTCTCTAATGGGAACTGTCTGTCTCTCTGGGAATTCTCTCTCTATATATGGGAAGTCTCTCTCTCTCTCTCTCTCTCTCTCTCTCTCTCTCTCTCTTTTGGAGCTGGAAATATCCTCGAAGAGGCATCAATTGTATGACTGATTGTATGACGATTTATCTCTCTCTCTCTCTCTCTCTCTCTCTCTCTCTCTCTCTCTCTCTCTCTGTGTGTGTGTGTGTGGAAATATCCTCAAGGAGGTTTCAATTGTCTGACTAATAATTGTAAAGATCACAAAGATTTATACTCTCAGTGCTTCTACTGATAATTGTACAGACCATAAATATTTATTTGGTTTTGTTTAAACCAGTACTTTGGTCTCCTAGGATTTTCCTATCCGATTAGCGAATTGTACACTATCTCTCTCTCTCTCTCTCTCTCTCTCTCTCTCTCTCTCTCTCTCTCATAATTCTAAAGATAATAAAGACTCATATCGATTTGCTTAAACCAATATTTTGGCCTACATGAAAATATTTTAGGCTTGTTTGTCAACCGTAATTAAAACATAATTGGCGAAGCATTGCTCTGACTTCTAGATTACCATTGTCACCTCTACTAGATCTAGAGTGAAATAAAAAAAGATATTGAAAGACTACGTCAGCTATTGCTTCAACCCTTCCTCCTGCCAACAGTGCCAGAGATTTTTCCCTCCGCCTCTGGGTTGCGGAATCACGTTATTCCATTAACAACTTGAGCAGAATGAAGTAGAAACTTGTTCTGTCTTCGGTTCCTGGAAAGTTGGCGAGGGGTTAGTAAGGATATTTCGGGCGACAGTTGTGTGAGGTATCGTCCAAGTGGTTTTATCCGATTACCTGACCATTTCATTTTTGCAAATCGACGAGATGGAGGAGTATAATTCCTGGGGAATGTAAGGGGTAAATAATCTTGAAGAGTATTGGAGCAAATACTGTTAAAGGGTATTTTTGGCAAATATTCGTGAAGAGTATTGGGGTAAATACTCCTGAAGAGTATTGGATTAGCTGTGGACACCGCTGACGGGTGATTGTGTATTGAGAATATTGCATTATTTGGAGGGGGACAAGCGTTACACAATGCCTTAGAACCCTTCAAATGTAATTTGAATTTGTTTTGAATTAGTAGCAAGAAGGGGACTTGTTACTTTTTAATGTGATCGAAGAGGGATTTATAAGAGCACGTTGGACTCTGAAAATGTAATTTGAATTTGTTTTGAATTAGTAGCAAGAAGGAGACTTGTTACTTTTTAATGTGATCGAAGAGGGATTTATAAGAGCACGTTGGACTCTGAAAATGTAATTTGAATTTGCTTTGAATTGGTAGCAAGAAGGGGACTTGTTACTTTTTAATGTGATCGAAGAGGGATATATAAGAGCACGTTAGACTCTGAAAGTGTAATTTGAATTTGTTTTGAATTAGTAGCAAGAAGGGGACTTGTTACTTTTTAATGTGATCGAAGAGGGATTTATAAGAGCACGTTAGACTCTGAAAGTGTAATTTGAATTTGTTTTGAATTAGTAGCAAGAAGGGGACTTGTTACTTTTTAATGTGATCGAAGAGGGATTTATAAGAGCACGTTAGACTCTGAAAGTGTAATTTGAATTTGTTTTGAATTAGTAGCAAGAAGGGGACTTGTTACTTTTTAATGTGATACTTTTTAATGTGATACTTTTTAATGTGATCGAAGAGGGATTTATAAGAGCCACGTTGGACTCTGAAAATGTAATTTGAATTTGTTTTGAATTAGTAGCAAGAAGGGGACTTGCTACTTTTTAATGTGATCGAAGAGGGATTTATAAGAGCACGTTGGACTCTGAAAACGTAATTTGAATTTGTTTTGAATTAGTAGCAAGAAGGGGACTTGTTACTTTTTAATGTGATCGAAGAGGGATATATAAGAGCACGTTAGACTCTGAAAGTGTAATTTGAATTTGTTTTGAATTAGTAGCAAGAAGGGGACTTGTTACTTTTTAATGTGATCGAAGAGGGATTTATAAGAGCACGTTGGACTCTGAAAATGTAATTTGAATTTGTTTTGAATTAGTAGCAAGAAGGGGACTTGTTACTTTTTAATGTGATCGAAGAGGGATTTATATGAGCACGTTGGACTTTGAAAATGTAATTTGAATTTAATTTGAATTAGTAGCAAGAAGGGGACTTGCTA
>NC_090738.1:130022931-130027931 GCF_036898095.1 Palaemon carinicauda
TTCTCTTCTCTCGGGCTCTCTCGGGAATTCTTCAAGGGAATCCTCTTCGGGAGTTATCCTCTTGCATACCGTCAAGGGAATCCTTCTTCCAAGGGAATCCTCCTCTTCGGAAAACAAATCCTACAGATTCTCCACTCCTTTGCTTTCTTTTTTTCTTCATTTTCTTCTTCAGCAGCCATTTTCTTTGTCATACTCCTTTTTGTAATAATAATAATAATAATAATAATAATAATGATAATAATAATAATAATAATATATACTAATTTTAATGGTAATAATTTCAAGTATTTAAATAATAATAATGAGGATAATAATAATTACAATAATAATTTTACAAATTTTAAAGATAATAATTTCAATTATTTAGATAATAATAATAATGATAATAATAATAATAATAATAATAATAGTAATAATAATAATAATAATAATAATAAAAATAATCATAATCATAATCATAATATGCTCTTTCCAAAACTGACCGCCAAGGTAATAATAATAATAATAATAATAAAAATAATAAAATAATAATAATAATAATAATAATGGTAATGATAATCAGCATGATGATAATAATAATGATAATAATAATAATAATAATAATAATAATAATAATAATAATAATAATAATAATATGCTCTTTACAAAACTGACAGCCAAGTCTCTTTATTTCCACCCCGTCGAGAGAAGACAAAAGACTTAAAGTTCCTCTTTGACTAATTTGTCGTCCGCTCCACAGGTGGATCTGAAACACATTAAACAGAAGAAAGGGGGAGCAACATTGTCCAAGTGGGAATCGACCTCAGAGAATTCTACATGTCTGTGGAATGGGACATTCTGGAAGTTCCAGCCCGGAGGAACCAAGAGTATTTCCCTGGAACCCCGGAAACCATATCCAGGTAACTATATACTTTTCATTAAAGGCAAATTGTTCCTCAGAGTTCTCGAGAATCTCTAATTTGATATATTTCTTACTGGGGACTATTGAGAGAGAGAGAGAGAGAGAGAGAGAGAGAGAGAGAGAGAGAGAGAGAGAGAGAGAGAGAGAGAGAGAGAGCATTTTTGCATCTCAATAGTTATTTATGTTAGGATATATAATTTAATTAAAGTATTCTGAGAGAGAGAGAGAGAGAGAGAGAGAGAGAGAGAGAGAGAGAGAGAGAGAGAGAGAGAGAGAGAGAGAGGAGAGATATCCACTGCCCAGGAATTATTTGCTATAAACCTATTTGTAAATTTTCTTATTCTAAAATGCTCTAACATTAAAGGTGTCGAAGGTCGGAGAGAGAGAGAGAGAGAGAGAGAGGAGAGAGAGAGAGATAGAGAGAGAGAGAGAGAGAGAGAGAGAGAGAGAGAGAGGGGGGGGGTTAAGGAAGACTAATCTTGTTTGTAGAATTGAATCCCTTTTCAATTTCTCTTTCTGTGTTCCAGGAAAAAAAAAAAAATTTTATTCACTTTGACAAACGAATTCACAAGAGAAACCTGTTCTGTTCTCTTTTATTGTGTATGCGGATCAATGGATGTAGTATATATCTACTTTAATCTGTTTTTAAAGGTTTATTATCTCCGCCAACGAATTTGAAGGAAGTTATGTTTTACCCCCTGTTTGTGTGTGTGTGTGTGTGTGTGTTTGTGAACAGCTTCCTGTCCACAATTTTAATCGTAGAGTAATGAAACTCGCAGGGATTAACTGTTATGTGAAAAGCTGGAAGTGATTAGATTTTGGAAGGTCAAGGTCAACGGTGAAGGTCACGGTCAAGCAAAATGTCCAATTCACGTCACGCAATCAGCCATAGTTTGGACATCGTTGTCACAGGGACTTCAAACTTGGTTCATATTTTAGGTTATGAAAATCCATGCCAATTAATACCTGTTAAGGTCAAAGGTCAAGGTCAAGGTTGAGCAAAAGGTCGAGAAATTAGCTACCGCGGTAGAGGTCTGCGTCTACTGAGTGCCTCACAAGTTTATTTTGTAATATTATTGAAAAGAGGCAATGAATTTTTTGATGCCCTGGTATAACATTTGCCTCTTAAGTTCACATCTAAGGGGGTTGAATATCCCATTGTATGTGCCTTAAGTAATTTACCATTAGAATTCAGAATTATTTGAAACTACTTCAAACGTCGAGTATTATATACAATGATTTATTTGAAAGGATTGCCTGGTCCCACTATATTCCTTTTACGACGCCACAGATTGAATTTTATAACACTTTTACATTGTTCATTTATCAAGAGTATTTTTATTCGTGTATTTGAGAGCTACAAATTGTTTTTTGATACAACATGCATTCTCGCCCTAAACTTAGAATAGCAGGTGGTACCTATAGCGTAGTTTTACCCAGCTGTGAAATCTAGTAAGCATACATATATCGATAATGCTGTTATATTGTATATTTTTGTATAGTGTCCTTGTTGCCTTCGGTTGTTTGTTTGGTAGTTTATTTATGTGTTTGTTTGTTTGCGAGCACCTTTACACAAAACTGCTGTACTGATTTTTTCCAAACTTAGTAGTCATGTTGCGTATGACCCTAAAATGAATCTGTAACATTTGGATAAAGTACGTCTGATTACAAGTAAGCAGCAGTACTTTGAAAATAATCGCAATGTAAATTGTTTGTTTGTGAACGACCCTACGCAAAAAACTACTGAACCAATTTCAACGAAACTTGGTGGACAAGGGGGGTATGACCTAAGGACAAATCCAATAGATTTTGAAGAAAATACATCGAAGTACAAATACGCAGTGGAGTTAAGAGCATAATAAGACTGCATGGCCTGGCGAAGACTTGTTCTCTACAGTGTCCCTCTAGTTTAATGACCTCGTTTTGATAGATTTCACCCCTACTTCTAAAGTTTCTATTTTCCCAAAAAATATCATTCTCTGCAACCCCCAACTAATGTTAAATAGCTTTTATAATCTTGTATTCCTCTTTCTTTCTTGATAGGTTCGGACGATGTTTTTAATTGATAAAGGAATATTTATTTATAAATTGGAGATGATATATATAGAGTTCAAAACCATGTGTGGTGAAAGAGTTCAGTAGTGTACCATGCAGATTAATAAGGCTATTAAGCATGACTTTTTTGAGGAAGGTCATATATCTCCCCTATATAATGAAGAGCAGGTTTCTGGCTATATATATACACAGTATATATATAATATATATATATATATATATATATATATATATATATATATATTATATATATATATTATATGCGTAAAAATCATAGGGAAACGTGATGCTCAGATGCAAAAGAATCACAGGGAAAATGCAGAATATGAAATAAGAATAAGTATCACGAAATTAGTCAGGACGTAATCTTATATTTCATATTTTCATTTTCCTTGTAGTTCTTTTGCACACACACACACACACACACACACACACACACATATATATATATATATGATATATATATATATATATATAGAGAGAGAGAGAGAGAGAGAGAGAGAGAGAGAGAGAGGAGAGAGAGAGAGAGAGAGAGAGAGAGTGAGAGAGAGAGCGTTTTATTATATTTGGTTAGCCTAATGCTGAAGACATCAAATTGGCACCGAGTGTTCGTGTTGGTTATGCTCTTTGGGGATTTTATCATTTTCGTTGGAAGTGATCAGCTGTCTTCAGTTTAATCAAAAGAAAAAAAAAGAAAATACTAAAAATAAGTATTTTCCATTTAAATTTAGCTGTAAGGTTACGTATTAAGTTCTTTGGATTGTAATGAATTATATGGCCTTTTTATATGCTGAAATTACAGTTTTTTTAGAACACTTTCTTAGGAATTCGTTAATGCATGTATCTTTTTTTTTTTTTTTTAAATCAAGGTACTTTTTATAATCAACTATCTATAGAAAAGAAGGATCCTTCTAGAACTCGTGTATAATTTTTTTTTTATTATTCAATTTCATCTTAAAACACTGATGACATTAATGATGAAAAAAAAAACTGAAGTGTGATGAAAAAAAAGGAAAAAAAAATTATGATCCTTATGAAAAAGAAAAGTGACCCAAGTTGTTGCTGTTACCTTTCCCAATGTTTGTACAGACCCATCGATCGAGTCATTAGCTTTTAATCGCTGTCTTCATTAATGATGTTCCAACCGTGACTAAACACACTGAAAATTATAATTAGTAATATCAGGGTAGTTTGATTTTAATGACTTCCATGGGAAAAGCTATGAACAAGTGGCGATTATTTTTATGAATTCGTGATACACTGTTAAGGATTTGCATAAAAAAAGGGGTAAATGTCTGGCAATATTCATTCCAGGATTTTTCCGTTTAAAAACGGATATTTTGACGTAAAGGAGTGATATTACGGTCACAATTCCCGTAGAAAATAATAACAAATTAAGGTAAAATTTACGGTCGCCTGTATTTTTACTGAAATACAGTTGAGAACAGTATATTTTTACGAGAATTTCCGATTACAATTACGTTTTCTTTTTTTTAACTGTACTCTTATTTATTGGCATCTTGCGGCAGATCCACTTTGTAGTGGTGCATACAAACCCAAATACTGTTAAAAAGAGTAGAATTACTGCCTTGTGTGTAGCATTCTATCTAATGTATTCAAAATTCCGTCAATTTGCGTTTAAATCTTTCATTTACATCAGGAGCCACTAGTAACTATTAAAGTTTGAAAGACACATACTGTATGCAATTTTTTTTTCGATAAAATGTCTTTCTTCACATATAACCCTTTTTATGGTGTAGGAATCCTGTTTTGCACACTGTAAGAATGTGTATTACCTTGTCTTCCATCTGAGATCTGGAAGTTTGAGGAGCCACTGTCCTCGACCTGCTTAAAATCATTCTTTGAGTTTTGTTAAGGGTTAAGTTCATGCCCCAAACTTACACCATACACTAATTTTAGCTAGATCTCTATTAAGGGATTCAGAAACCCCAGATTTACATTCAGTAGATGGTAAAGAGGTAAAGAGAGTAGCATCATCTGCATATGCAACTAGCTTGTTTTCTCGGCCAAACCGCATGTCATG
>NC_090738.1:130030431-130032931 GCF_036898095.1 Palaemon carinicauda
GTCCTTAACTTTTTCTATTCCTAGCAGTAAAGGACCTTTGTACACTCTCTATTTGTGCAATAGCCTTTTGGTAGTGTGGGTACCATATCACATTGCAGTACTCGAGTGTACTACGTACATAAGTTTTGTACAGCATAATCATGTGTTCAGCTTTTCTTGTTTTAAAGTGTCTGAATGACATTCCCATTTTTTGCTTTACATTTAGCCAACAGGTCGTGGCTATTTGGTCGTTGCATAACATATTCCTATTTAACATTACACCAAAAGACTTTAATTGCTTCCTTGTTTGTGATTGTCTCGTTATTAGGTCCCTTGTACGCATATACCATTCCTTCTCTGTTTCCATAATTTATTGATTCGAGAGAGAGAGAGAGAGAGAGAGAGGAGAGAGAGAGAGAGAGAGGAGAGAGAGAGAGAGAGAGAGAGAGAGACTTGCCCATCGTGTGGTCAATCTGTATAATTCATTTTTAAAGTCATTACTTCGCCGTTGTGACAAATTTGTTATTATTTTGAGCACGAAATCTTTCAGATGAATTACCTATGCAGATCAGTTGTTTACGAACTGAAATGGTATAGCCACAATTAGCAGCTGATTAGAGCCCGCTTGCTGCTGCAGCTGATATATTGCAAAAGTTCAATTTGCAAATTAGATTCTTATGGCAATTATTTACTAACGAGCATTGAACACCCACACGTTGAAATGTTATGAAGTCTGTGAAGTAGAATTTCGAGCTAGTTACATATGATTTTCTCTTATACTGTTAGAAAAAAATCGTAATTTTAATCCGAAATTCTCCATAAAAATATACTGTTCTCAACCATATTTCAGTGAACATGCGATCGTAATTTTACCCTACTGTGTTATTATCTTTTATAGTTACATATGATTTTCTCTTAGTATACTGTTAGAAAAAAATCGTATTTTATTCGGAAATTCTCCATAAAAATATACTGTTCTCAACCATATTTCAGTAAACATACGATCGTAATTTTACCCTACTTTGTTATTATCTTTTACGGGTGGGTGAACATAATATCACTGTTTTACGTCAATATGTCCGTTTTTAAAACGGTAAAAATCCTGGAATAAATGTTGCCAGACATATGCCGTTTTTCAATACAAATTCTGAACAGCAATATTTGTAAGGTACAAACTGAATTCAATATAATAATAAAAAAAAAAAAATCTATAATAAGTGAAAGCGGTGATAAACATTGTACGGTTGCAAACATTTATGACGTTTCAAATCATCATTTTTTATTAATAATTTTTTATTATTGATAATTAGTAATTATTAGTATTCACATTTTCTCTGAGATACTTATTCAATTCAAACTACTAACTTTTCGAGATACATCTCATTGGTAGAACTTCAAACGTTCAAACTTGCAGCAAATGTTTTTATGTTGAAAAGGCTGACACAAGTCTCTTTTTATAGTTTATAGATGAAAGATCGGTTTTAATATTGTTACTGTTTTGAAAATATTTTATTTTAATTGTTCATTACTTTTCATATAGTTTATTTATTTCCTTGTCTTTTTTTTACTGTGCTATTTTTCCTGTTGGAGCCCTTGGCCTTATAGTATCCTGCTTTTTCAACTAGTGTTGTGCCGTAGCTAGTAGTAATAATATTAATAGAAGGACACGCATTAAAGCGCAGACATCCGCCGCGGCTGCCTATTTCTCAACCTTATGCTCTACCTTGACCTTGACCTATGACCTTAACATGTATTAATTGACGTGGATTTTCATACACACAAATATAAACCAAGTTAAGAGTCTCTGTGATAACGATGTCCAAACTTATGGCTGATTACGTTAATTGGATATTTTGCTTGACCTAAAATTTAATTATTTCAAGCTTTTTACATAATAGTTAATTCCTGCTAGTCTCATTTCTCTGCGTTTAATATTGTGGTCAGTTAGCTGTTTACAATTACACACACACACAACCAAACAAACAAACACAAAAAGGGGCGAAAACATAACCTCCTTTCAACTTCGTTGGGGAGGTAATAATGATAATAATAATAATATAATGATACTACTACTACTACTACTACTACTATTACTACTACTACTAATGATAATAATAATGATATTAGTAATAATAATGATATTAGTAATAATAATGATATTAGTAATAATAATGATAATAATAATGATATTAATAATGATAATGATATTAATAATGATAATGATGATAATAATAAATATGATTACAATAATAATAATAATAATAATAATAATAATGATAATAATAATAATAATCTACCACGTAGTGCTTTAATTCCAACTTTGGGAAGCAACTGTTGCAGCAAAGACTAATTCCAGAGATACTGGAACAAGTCTCCCCTCGTGTGCCAGGCGGATAACTTGTCGTGCCTGACCATAAATCAATTGAGGATGATTAATGAGAACCTTGGCACTCACTGCACGTCGCTGTGAAGGGCAAAATTGATTTATACAGCATGAGTCTCTTCTGAATATATTTTTCCC
>NC_090738.1:130042931-130057931 GCF_036898095.1 Palaemon carinicauda
TGAACGTTTCTATAGGAGAAGGTTAGTTGTGTACTGGTACAACACATGAACAATAAGCTACCGGGTCTAAGCGATGTCAGGCAGGGCAGCCAATCGGGACTACGGTCTATCCCAAAGCCAAAGCGAAGTCCAAAAAAAAAAGGCAACCGCGCTTACCCCCTTACAAATAGGATAAAAAACTCGTTGTTTGAAGTTAGTTATGTATATATTATTGAGGTTGAGAATCTCAACTGTCGTTGCCGATAAAAGTGGATTACTATTAGATAATGTCAGATGCTTGTGAAGGTATGACAAAAAAAAAAAAAAAAAAAAAAAAAAAAAAAAAAAAAAAAAAAAAAAAAAAAAAACATAATTAGAGAAAATAGGGGGACCTATGAAATCATGCTGAAAAGTAACCCGAGTTGTGATGTAAAGTAAATTTTAATATTCGTTACTTCAGGATTAACATGCAGCTTCATAGTGTATAAGAAAAAACTCACATAAACTAAATGAATCTCATGTTATAAGCGGTGAATATTTCATATTCTAATTCTATTGGGAAATCAAAATTTATAAAACGATGGTTGTAATTTACAAAGACAAGCTCGCCTCTCTCAAAATCTAATTGTTAAACTTAGAATTCTTGCGTGGTCCATAAAGTAGTTCTTAATTACTAATGAGTACAAACCGCATTGTAGGATGTAAAACAGTAAATATGAAATAGAAGATACGTAGTTGATATATTAGTACAATTCCAAGCTTAAATATCTTCAGGAAAGCGGTAGGAATACAAGTGATAGAGCAGGTTTAATTACATACGATAAAAATATAAATTTGACCAAGAACTTTCTATCACAAGTGAAGTGAATTTAGAGTTAAAAAATTTTAATTTCATCCTGATTACATATGGATAAAAATGAAAAAGTTACAATCAAGAATTAGAATATACTCCCCTCTATTTCACGCCATTTTTTATGGATAAATTTTGTTTAATTGTGTTGCAATTACTTTAATGAGAAAAACTCGTTTCAGAGGAGCCCCTAGGAAAATCTTTGGGTTCTATTCAGGGCGAAGATGCGGTTCTTAAATAGTTATCTCACAATCTTAATTGATATTGGGAGATTGTTTATCATAAAGGAACCAGTTATACATATAGATATTGTACTTTCTAACCAAAGTGGATAACAGAAGAATAAATTTATTTTTATTTAAGTTGAGACTTGAACAAAATAGCAGAAGAATAGATTTCTTTTTAGTAAGTTGAGACTTGAACATATTAATGCAGTATTGGTGGACTATTCATTTTAGTCTTATCGTGACATTGAATTCACAATTGTTTGGGCATGCAATACTTGTTTATGTATGTACTTATGTATACTATCAGAGAAAATTATAATATATATATACATATAAGAGAACCACCTAGAGCATGTTCAGAACTATAGGTTTTCCCATAAACCTCATACATGAGGATTTTGCTTATGTCATATTAAGTCAGATATGAATGCTCAGGTCACAGTTTTTTATGAAACTATCTAGGAGAGATTATTGCCTGTGAAAGGGCGCTTTCAATTTGCATTACTTTGTATTTTAGAGTTACAGAAAACTTTGTGGACAAGTTTCTCTTTTTGTAATATTGATTTCAACTTTATTTGCTCGTATATTTTTTTCAGAGATCTTATCCTGAAATCTGATAATTTCTTTTTATGCGGTAGTAATTAAAGCTGATTAAGTGGTTTTGGGGGATTTTATATATGAATCATTAATTATCAATGAATAAATAATAATTAAGTCAGGTAAATCTGTGCCATAAGAGATTTGTAACTGGGAGAAAGATTTCAACTTCAGAAAAATTATAACTATAGTCCATTTCTTTTAGCGAGGCAGATTTGCACCGACTCGCAACGGTGCCCTTTTAGCTCGCAATCGCTGACTGGTTAGAATTATCTTGTCCAACCAATCAGCGATCAGGAGACTTTTCCGAGCTAAAAGGGCACAGCTGCGAGGCGGTGCAAATATGCCTCGCTAAAAGAAATGTACTATAGTAGGTATAGTGGTATAGCTTGAGTATATAAACTAGCTATAATGTCTGCAGAAATAAATGAATAAATAATTCTTTTGTAATCCAGCGTTGCTAAATATCACGAGGCATTAGTATTTCTGAATGTGTATTATATATAACATTTCCCATGTTACGATCAACGTATTTTTATCATGGTATTTATGAAAATCTCACAGGCATGGATATTTCATGCAGTTAAAGAAAATTATCCTTAAGACATGATCTAATTTTTAAAAATCTAAATTAGCTTCTGAAATCATTAAATACGACTATGAACATAATTTTCATAATGCTTAACGAAAACGTATTTTGCAAATAATCTGCTTTTATCAAAGTGTCAGAAAATCTCATTTTATGCAGTTAAAAAAATTATCCTTCAGACATGATCTCAATTTTTTCTCATTCTAAATTAGCTTCTGAAATTATTAAATACGACTATGAACTTTTCAAAATGCTTAACGGAAAAGTATTTTGCAAATAATCTGCTTTTATCAGTGTCAGTCAATTTAATCTATTTTTAAATTTCACAGGTACCTGAAATTTCTGCTTATCCAATTAATTTGGCAGCTTTAATTTTTACAGCGTTAATCTAATTCTCCCCCTTTAATGAGAGCATGAAAGGAGACCAGAAAGCTATGTGTTGGGTGGACCAACGTTAGACACATTTATTAATAAGGCTTTTATCAATTTTCCTTTTAAAACAAAGCAACGAAAAGTATTCCTCACAACCCGCCATGCATGATTTGCCATTTGCTAATCTCCTCCTTTTTTTTATCATTCCAACCAATGAGAAACGCTCATGTGCGTGAGTTAGGAGCATGACATTAATCTCTGTGAGCATGAGTCGCGTATTGCTCGTCCGGGCCACGCCCTGATCTCCTTCTAGGCCAGTCGTACCTGGTTGCATGCTTGACTTCATCAGGACGAGTTAAGCCTCTGGCCAATCGGGTTCAGACTCTCGGCTATTGGTCGATTCAGGGGGGCTAGGGGCCATAGTTTCTTGACTCGGCTATTGGCTGATTTATGGGGTTAGGAATTATAGTTTCTTGACTCTCAGCTAATGGTTGATTCATGGGGGCTAGGAGTCATATTTTCTTGACGCTCAGCTATTGGTCGATTCAAGGGGGTTAGTAGCCATAGTTTCTTGACTGTAACCTATTGACGATTCATGGGGGCTAGGAGCCATAGTTTCGTGACAGTAACATATTGCTTGATTCATGGGGGCTAGGAGCCATAGTTTCGTGACTGTAACATATTGCTTGATTCATGGGGCTAGGAGCCATAGTTTCTTGACTGTAACATATTGGTTGATCCATGGGGGCTAGGAGTCATAGTTTCTTGACTCTCAGCTATTGGTTGATTCATGGGGGCTAGGAACTATAGTTTTTCGACTTTCGGCTATTGGTCGATTCATGGGGGTTAGTAGCCATAGTTTCTTGACTGTAACCTATTAATGATTCATGGGGGCTAGGAGCCATAGTTTCTTGACTCTCAGCTATTGGTCGATTCATGGGGGCTAGTAGCCATAGTTTCTTGACTCTCATCTATTGGTTGAGTCATGGGGGCCTAGGGTGCTAGGAGCCATAGTTTCTTGACTCTCGGCTATTGGTCGATTCATGGGGGCTGGTAGCCATAGTTTCTTGACTCTAACCTATTGGTTGATTCATGGGGCTAGGGTGTTAGGAGCCATAGTTTCTTGACTCTCAGCTATTGATCGATTCAGTTAAGCTAGGAGCCATAGTTTCTTGACTCTAACCTATTGGTCGATTCATGGGGGCTAGGAGCCATAGTTTCTTAACTCTCAGCTATTGGTTGATTCATGGGGGCTAGGAGCCATAGTTTCGTGACTCTTACCTATTGGTCGATTCATGGGGGCTAGGAACTATAGTTTCAGGACTCTCAACTATTGGTCTATTCATGGGGACTAGGAGCCATAGTTTCTTGACTCTAAACTATTGGTCGATTCATGGGGCTAGGAACTATAGTTTCAGGACTCTCAGCTATTGGTCTATTCATGGGGGCTAGGAGCCATAGTTTCTTGACTCTATCCTGTTGGTTGATTCATGGGGCCATAGTTTCTTTTGATAGAACAGTGAAGGGATTTCTTAATCAAAGAGAATATAGAAGAATCTGATTTGGTTTGGAATGGATGGATATTTTATTTTTTGATAAATTTTTAGTCTTAAAGGAATTTTGAATGTTAGGAATCGGAATTCTAAAAGTTAATTCATTTATTCGAAATAAATTGAGATTACTTTCAGCTTATTTTAATTTTGAGAAACGACTTCATCCAATTATTAAATTCTCCATTTTTTTACCCTAATATCTGAACTAATTAAAAAATAAATTTATAGTCAATGCCACCATAACTTTACATATTAACTCATGGATATTTAAGTAATATATAAACTTTTACATTTTAATATTTTTTTGTATAATTTTTCTATTTATAAAATTTTTACAGTTGATACTTTAAACAATTAATTCCTAAAGAAAAGTTTTTTTTTTATTTAAGAGAAACATGCTTTACAAAGATCACGTGTTTTATCAGTATTGTAAACTTTGATGACACTCTCTTTCATGACAACCAAATATATTCTTGGTTACTTCGGTAATGTTGTTATGTAATGTTATGTTCACTGCCTGATTTATTTATGAAAACTTCAAGTCAGGAAAAACTCATGCTAATAGATTCTTTTTATACAGTTCATCATTTAGCATCTTCCTTTGACTTGCTTTTAATTTCAACTCTACTACAGCTTTTTAATAATTAAGATTTAGTCGTTACTGTTAAATAATGTGTATATTGTATATTATTTTGTTGAAGAAATATGTTTATTGAATCTTTAATACACTGTAGTTCATTTACTTCTGTTAATGTTAATCTGGAATTTGGACTAAACCAAGTTTTAATATCCTTCAAATAAATCTTAGAAACAAGTAAGGTTTGTCTAAAGATATTCAACTCTTTAGCACTAAATAAAATTTTAATAAATATTTACTTTTAATAAAAATTGGATGTTATTAGATTTTTGTGTCGGTAGGATTTTCAATTTGTAATGTAAAATTACAAACATGGACTAAAATTTTGTTTAAAAGTTTATGCATTTTCGTACAACTTGGTTATTCATCGTTCCTTTTAAACCTTGCAAATGTGGTATTTCTTTTGGTGTCCCTTCTTTTAATATTATAGCAAACGATATTCTAAGAGTAACTTGTGTAGGAGTCTCCTGCGGAGCATATTTTTGTCCATGCTTAGCAATCAGTATCTTTATCAAATCCACCAGCAGTGTTGAAGTTGGTTAATTGAAAGAGGTGAATAACTTGTGTCACTGACAATTTTCAAGTTATGAGGGAGATTATTTCAAAATCTCATCTCAAAATGACGTCAATTATTATGGGGAAAATGTTATCTAGCTCAGATAAAATTGAATGTTAATTTTTGGAATCAGCGAGCTATGAAAATATCGTCAACAAATCGGTTGCAAAAAGTTGAAGGTTAATTTCCATATTATATAAGGGAGAACCTTTCATTATCTTATCGAAACGACTGATTCCACATTTTATTATAGGCTAATCTTTTTAAACATTAGAGTGTAACCTCTCAAACATTGAATATGTGAGATAATTTCTTGGGTGGAAAACCGAATTAAAAACATATTTTGAATTCCCTTTGTCTTTATTAGTTAAATATCTTGGAAACTCAAACTTTCCTTGACGAGGTGTTTGTTTTATATACACAGAGATGTATTTGTTGATAATGAGATGGATGGATTAATTGTTAGATTGGAATATTAATTTAATCGAGTGCTTTAGAGGAATCAGCCTTTTTTGAATAATGGCGAATTATGCATGGGGTGAGAAATGTTATAGAGGTTGTATTTGAGAGGTACTACTGTTTTTTTTTTTTTTTTGCAAAAATCTTAACAGCAAGGTATAGACTTTAATGACGTTGGATATATGTATATGAAAACTTTTATGTTTGATGGTGATACAAAGATTCAGTATTCTAATGCAAGGGTTACCTTGGATAAAATGGAGCTTCTCTTAGAAATATAGGAATCCTTACATATCCCTTGAAAATTTTCTGTCTTAAAGAATGCCGAATATAAGATCACCTAAACTATATGGCGCTGAATGGACTTACCGGCCCCAGCGTCATGCCATAAGACCTAAATTCCACAGTCCCTCTCTTTCTAGGAATTACAGGGGAAGGATTTTCAAGTGTTGGTGTTGATAAAGTTAACTGGAAAGGACAGAAATCATAATTTAAGCAGTATAAGGTAAATGAAAAACGCGGCTTAATGTCTAACGTCAAAGAAAAACGCGTCTTAATGTCTAACAAAAATAAAAACGCATCTTAATGTCTAATATAAGAGAAAACGCGTCTTAATGTCTTAGCAAAAAACGCGTCTTTATGTCTAACGTTAAAAGAAAAATGCGTCCTAATGTCTAACAAAAAAAGCGCGTCCTTATGTCTAACAAAAAATTCGTCCTTATGTCTAACGTAAAAGAAAAATGCGTCCTAATGTCTAACAAAAAACGCGTCCTAATGTTTAACATTAGAGAAAACGCGTCATAATGTCTTAACGTAGAAGAAAAACGCGTCCTATAATGTCTAACTAAAAACGCGTCCTTATGTCTAACGTAAAAGAATAAAAGCCTCCTAATGTCTAAAGAAACCCATCCTAATGTCTAACATAAAAGAAAAAAAGCCTCTTAATGTCTAAACGAAAAACGCCTCCTAATGTCTAACGTTGGCCCACCCTTCAGGTTACTTTGTGTATCTCCATTCTGCTGTCCCTCACTGTGTTCTTCCTCCTGTTGGCTGAAATTATTCCCCCTACCTCCTTGGCTGTCCCCCTCCTCGGAAAGTACCTCCTCTTCACCATGATCCTCGTCACCCTCTCCATCTGCGTCACCGTCGGCGTGCTCAACATCCACTTCAGGTAAGAAGGTGTCGTCTACCTGCGTGCCCTTCTGGGTCATAGAGGCAGTAGGTAATACATTCAAGAAAATATAAATTTTGGAGATTCTTTCAGGCTTTAGGTAATGTGTTTGATAAAAAAAAAAAGCTAAAAGTTTTTTTTTGCTTTTGTTACTATTATTATTGGTGTTTATCTGTAACATTTATAAGAATGTTAATTGTGTATATTGTATGTCTTTAAGTAAAATGCTCTAATTTCAATTTATTAACCCTCTGGTGTAAATGCAAAGGTGTTTTATTCATTTTGGGTTTGGGTTTAATATTAAGCTCAAATACTATATGAATGTGGGGGAGAGATTTGATACACAACATATATATATATATATATATATATATATATATATATATATACACACACACATATATATATATATATATATATATATATATATATATATATATATAAGAAATATGCATTAAATATAGTCCTTTCATATGCTAGGTCTCCATCCTCTACACACCCAGTTAATCACCTCTATCTGTAGGCAAGCTTGTACTTACTGGATAAAAAACCATCATTCCATTATTTTCTAATACCTCTTACAACATGCACTTTTTTCATCAAAATTGTCTCCCCCCCCCCTTAAGTTTCTGAGACTACTAGTGTACTCAATCCGTCAAAATTGACGACTATATGTCTACAGTAGATAGATACATACACACATTCAACCTTTCCCACCCCCTCCCCATTTTCTAATAAAAATATTTAGATAGATATGCAATATGCATGCACACACAGATTCAACCCATCCCACCCCCTCCCCATTTCCTAACTACAACACGCTAGTTTGGGCAATTTATGGGAGATTATTGTTTTCTGAATGGTTGCCGTTCTGCGTGACAGGAATAGATTATATAGGGGAAATTCCTTCTAAAAAAAAATCAGGTTTCAAACCTTGAATCTGTCATTTCTCTTATGCAGCATTGAATTTGCAAACTATTCAACATACTAACCACTGAACCGTTTAATTTCCTGCTGAATGTAGGATAAATCCCAGGTGCTAAAAATATTTAGAACATTTGGCACTTGATACACCTGCATTGAACACGGGCATTGAACACCTTATTCTTATGGCAAACTCTCTCAATACATCAAACTTCTAGCAAATGTTTTTCTGTTGAACAGGCTGACATAAATCTCTTTTTTATAGGTTGTATATGTAAGATCGGATTTAGTGTTGTCACTGTTCTTGAAATATTTTATTTGGATTATTCATTCATTCTCATAATTATTTTTATTTTTTTTCTTTTCTTCACTGGGCTATTTTTCCCTGCATAAGCCCTTTGGCTTATAGCATCCTTCTTTTCCAACTAGGGTTGTAGCTTAGCTAATAATAATAATAATGATAATACCTTTGCGACACATACATATACCTAAACAAAATATTGAACGATTGTATAGTGCGTGTCGTATTGAGTAAAAAAAAGGGTAAAGTAATAATAGGCGATCTAGAAATGAATCTGCAGAGAGGTCATTAAGAGTAATTAAATATATTTCGTTAATTGCTCATTGTTAGTGGAATTGGTTATCTAATCTGAGTATATAAATTTTTTAGAGAGAAATTTTTAAAATCCAAAATATCTGTTTAAGCGGAAAGTTTAATAAGGTGTGATTAGTTTGAGAATGGAAAAATTCATGATATGTAGAAATTATAACGATGTTTATTGTATCGGATAATTAAGCCTCTATCTGGCACACACTAAGACTACTCTTAATATGTATACATATACAGTATGTATATATATCTATATCTATATATATATATATATATATATATACATATATATATATGTAGATATATATGTATGTATATATATATATATATATATATATATATATATATATATATATATATATGGATTGACAGATAGATAGATAGATTATCTATAGGTAAATATAAGTTGGGCAGACAAAAAGACTACTGTTGATATGTATAGGGGAAGGAAGTGGTTGATATACATAGGTATTTGCAAGTACATGAATTATAGGGATATTCAGTCATTCCAGAGATCAAGTTACCCCTAATCTTCTTTTTTATATTGGGATATCAAACCATTGTTCTCTAGTCTTGGGTAGTGCCATAGCTTTGTACCATTGTCTTGCACTGTTTAAGGTTAGAGTTCTCTGTTTTGAGGGGTACACTCGGATACACTATTCTATCTAATTTCTCTTCCTCTTGGTTTGTTAAAGCTTTTAAAGTTTATATAGGAAATGTTTATTTTAATGTCGTTACTGTTTTTAAAATATTTTATTCATTTCCTTGTTTCCTTTCCTCACTGGGCTTTTTTCGCTGTTGGGGCCCCCGGGCTTATAGCATCCTGCTTTTCCAACTAGGGTTGTAGCGTAGCAAGTAATAATAATAATAATAATAATAATAATAATAATAATAATAATAATAATAATAATAAGTAAAGTTACTCTTAACATTCAACACTAGATAGTTTGGTAGCCTACCACGCCAAACAGACAACCACTGAAGCGTTCTTTTATTGACACCAACTTAATCAGACTTGTCCAAGTTATGAGATAGTGGACATGATCGGAGATTGTAATTGATGATCTGGAACTCTGGATATTTTCTCCACATTCTCAGGACTGGTCTGTTTTAAGGTCCATCTTGAGCATTTTCTCCACATTCTCAGGACTGGTCAGTTTTAAGGTCCATCTTCACCATTTTCTCCACATTCTCAGGACTGGTCAGTTTTAAGGTCCATCTTCACCATTTTCTCCACATTCTCAGGACTGGTCAGTTTTAAGGTCCATCTTCACCATTTTCTCCACATTCTCAGGGCTGGTCAGTTTTAAGGTCCATCTTGACCATTTTGTCCACATTCTCAGGACTGGTCAGTTTTAAGGTCCATCTTGGGCATTTTCTCCACATTCTCAGGACTGGTCAGTTTTAAGGTCCATCTTGGGCATTTTCTCCACATTCTCAGGACTGGTCAGTTTTAAGGTCCATCTTCACCATTTTCTCCACATTCTCAGGGCTGGTCAGTTTTAAGGTCCATCTTGACCATTTTGTCCACATTCTCAGGACTGGTCAGTTTTAAGGTCCACCTTGACCGTTTTCTCCACATTCTCAGGACTGGTCAGTTTTAAGGTCCATCTTGACCATTTTGTCCACATTCTCGGGACTGGTCAGTTTTAAGGTCCATCTTGACCATTTTCTCCATATTCTCAGGACTGGTCAGTTTTAAGGTCCATCTTGAGCATTTTCTCCACATTCTCAGGACTGGCCAGTTTAAGGTCCATCTTGACAATTTTCTCCACATTCTCAGGACTGGTCAGTTTTAAGGTCCATCTTGAGCATTTTCTCCACATTCTCAGGACTGGTCAGTTTTAAGGTCCATCTTGACCATTTTCCCCATATTCTCAGGACTGGTCAGTTTTAAGGTTCATCTTGACCATTTTCTCCACATTCTCAGGACTGGTCAGTTTTAAGGTCCATCTTGACCATTTTCTCCACATTCTCAGGACTGGTCAGTTTTAATGTCCATCTTGACCATTTTCTCTACACTCTCAGGACTGGTCAGTTTTAATGCCCCATTTGACCAGATTGTCACCTGTTCTGGCCACCCCAGCTCTAGCTCTGTTGAGGGCACACAAATCACGTCTGTGAAGTATGCCCCATCAGCAATTTCTTCACTAGGGTCCTGCACTGCACTGTTGAGCGTTAGTATCCTATCAGAGTCCCTCCATTGGTCCAATATAAATCGCTCGGCGCTATTTGGGCGGATAATGTGATTAGGATATGAAAGAAGTTGAAAATTTGATAAGATATGTTGAAACATCTGTTACCAGAAGGGTGATGATAAGAAATGTTTTGAAAGTATCTTAAAACCAATTATGCAGTTGTAAGTGTTAAAACGATCAACCCAGAAGAAAGAAATAGGAAAAAAACTTGGTTCAGAGGAAATAATGAAAGGACTGATATCTTTTAAGTACACTATAAGGCAAATGTATTCGATTGATTAAATAAATGACTCGAACATTATGAAAGAGTAAAAGACTGACTCAAATTTAGAATAGGACACTTGATTGTGAGATACTGGAGCTAAAACAAAAGACAGGAGTACGAGGCAGTTATAAGCGTGCAGATGTTTTACATACACTCACACACACAAACACACACATGCATATATATATATATATATATATATATATATATATATATATATATATATATGTACACACTTACACTAGTTTATTCAATCCGTCAAAAATGACTGCGGAATATTTAAATAGATATGCACACGCACACACCTTTCCCCAGAGTATGACCATCCCCTCTTACCCCTACACGAGGGACGGGGAGAGCAGGGTATGACTGTAATGAAATATACAATTGAAAAAATAAATATATATTCAGATACTTCCTCTCTATATTATGGAGAATAAGTTACCAGAGAAATCAGATATGAATATGTGTAACTTATCACGTCGTTTCTTTTAATTCCTGATTCCATCTGACTTCATTAGTGCATCATGATTCATAGTCTTCAACGTTAGGGATAATCAAAGGATATGAAATGGGTAAATTTCCAATATTGGTCGGCAACTGCCTCAGCAACCAGTTTTCCATCTACGCGGCATTGAATTAATTATGGCTCCAGTATTTGCATAAACCATGTCGAAATTAGATTCTCATTTGGTTTACCGCGTTTTCCTCTTTTCATAGTGTAAGAGGTATTTGCAAATGTTCTGTATTTCATAAGGGAATGTTCATGTATTTTCCTTTATGTTGTGAAGAATAAACAATACTGTTTTATGGCAATTAACATTTAATTGATAGTATGTTGAACATTGTTGTCGTTAATGGAACCATTTTATTAATGTTTTTGAATAGATTAGATTAGATTCTCATTTGGTTTATCTCGTTTTCCTCTTTTCATAGTTTATCTGCAAATGTTCTCTATAAAATTTCGTTAGGGAATGTCCTGTATGTTCATCTTCTATTTTCCTCTTATGTTGTAAAGAGTAAACATTGCTGCTATTTTTATGGCAATTACCTTTTAATTGAAAGTATGTTAAACATCGTTGTCTATAAAGGAACTACGTTTGGAACGTCATTAAATAGGTTATATGCTATTTAGTGTATTAGTAGACTTCATACTTTATTCGGAAGAAAAAATGTGTTACGAATAATTGAATGAGGAATTCTAAAGTTATTTTTATTAGCACTTGTTTTATCATAATAATCTTTAGATTTGTTAGTAAATTATTAGATTTAATAGAACTGAAATGAATTCAGTTCGT
This sequence comes from Palaemon carinicauda, assembly GCF_036898095.1. Lineage (NCBI taxonomy): Eukaryota > Metazoa > Arthropoda > Malacostraca > Decapoda > Palaemonidae > Palaemon > Palaemon carinicauda. Next base: position 130,055,217 of record NC_090738.1, read on the forward strand.
AAAGGCGAGACTCGAATATTTTACAACCTCTGGTTGTGGTAGCCTTTTGAAAACATACCTGACTTGTAACCTCTTGTATGGGACTTAAAGCCCAGATTAAGCCAGATGGTTTTCATTTATGTCTAAAACATCCCCGTCATAGTGAGTTAAAGAGGGTTAGGAGAACCTATAGGTCTACTTGCAGAGTCTTAAGCTGCCATTGTTAGGCCCTCCCTGGTCCTTGCATGGGTGTAGAAGGGCTTCATCTCGAAACATATCGTTCAAATGGTCGGCCTCTAGGTTCCTGTCCTATACCTCTGTCTGCCAGGGAGCTCTAAACCTTAAATATATAAGCGAATTGATGATGTCGAAGTAAAATTTCTCTCTCTCTCTCTCTCTCTCTCTCTCTCTCTCTCTCTCTCTCTCTCTCTCTCTCTCTCTCTCTCTCTCTCTCTCGTTATTAACTCAGGAGTTTTAGCTTTATATATATGTATATATATATATATATATATATATATATATATATATATATATATATATATATATGTATATATACATATATATATATTTATTTATTTATTTATTTATTTATTTATTTATTTAATTTTATAAAAACTAAGGAATTCCTTTTACATGCTTGCAAATCTGCTATTACTAATTAATCATGACAACCTTGATCATTATAAAGCATTATAACAGTGGCTATTGACCCATTTTATATATTATTAAACCCACCTTAAAGATGAAAACGTATAAAAAACTGTAAATAAAAAAAAGGAAGACGCTTTTAGAAAAGAAAACATCCGAATAATCTCATTGCCGACCTTCTGCAATCAATTTGTATCAATGTGATTTCGGGGGTAAATCCTTCTCTGATCAGATAGCGAGGGAGTTTAATCCCTTTGATCGTGTCTTTTTCCTTCCCAGCGAAAGAACATTTGGGATCCCCCCTTTGATGGCATCGGATCTCTTTTAATAGTCCCGTGCCAATGGGACGTCTATTAAGGTCTGGAGGAATTTTCTCGGTTTCGCCTTTGGATGCTCCTGCTGGGGTTTTTAGCGATGGAGTGGTGTTATTGTTATGACGTTAATTTTTAGTAGTAGTAGTAGTAGTAGTAGCAGCAGCTAAGCTACAACCCTAGTTGGGAAAGCAGGATGCTATACGCCTAAGGTTTTCAAAAAAGTGAAAAATAGTCCAGTAAGGAAAGGAAATACATAAATCACTATTATTATTACTAACCAAACTACAACCCTAGTTGGAAAAGCAGGATGCTATACGCCCAAGGTTTTCAAAAAAGGGAAAAATAGTCCAGTGAGGAAAGGAAATACATAAATCACTATTATTATTACTAGCCAAACTACAACCCTAGTTGGAAAAGCAGGATGCTATACGCCCAAGGTTTTCAAAAAAGGGAAAAATAGTCCAGTGAGGAAAGGAAATACATAAATCACTATTATTATTACTAGCCAAACTACAACCCTAGTTGGAAAAGCAGGATGCTATACGACCAAGGTTTTCAAAAAAGGGAAAAAATAGTCCAGTGAGGAAAGGAAATACATAAATCATTTATTATTACTAGGCAAACTACAACCCTAGTTGGAAAAGCAGGATGCTATACGCCCAAGGTTTTCAAAAAAGGGAAAAATAGTCCAGTAAGGAAAGGAAATACATAAATCACCATTATGATTACTAGCCAAACTACAACCCTAGTTGGGAGAGCAGGATGCTATACGCCCAAGGTTTTCAAAAGGGAAAAAAAGTCCAGTGAGGAAAGGAAATACATAAATCACTATTATTATTACTAGCCAAACTACAACCCTAGTTGGAAAAGCAGGATGCTATACGCCCAAGCTTTTCAAAAAAGGGAAAAATAGTCCAGTGAGGAAAGGAAATACATAAATCACCAATTATGATTACTAGCCAAACTACAACCCTAGTTGGAAAAGCAGGATGCTATACGCCCAAGGTTCTCAAAAGGGAAAAATAGTCCAGTAAGGAAAGGAAATACATAAATCACCATTATGATTACTAGCCAAACTACAACCCTAGTTGGAAAAGCAGGATGCTATACGCCCAAGGTGTTCAAAAGGGAAAAATAGTCCAGTAAGGAAAGGAAATACATAAATCACTATCATTATTACTAGCCAAACTACAACCCTAGTTGGAAAAGCAGGATGATATACGCCCAAGGTGTTAAAAAGGGAAAAATAGTCCAGTAAGGAAAGGAAATACATAAATCACTATCATTATTACTAGCCAAACTACAACCCTAGTTCGAAAAGCAGGATGCTATACGCCCAATGTTCTCAAAAGGGAAAAGTAGTCTAGTGAGGAAAGGAAATACATAAATCACTATTATGATTACTAGCCAAACTACAACCCTAGTTGGGAAAGCAGAATGCTGCAAGCCCTACTGCTTCAAATGGGGAAAAATTGCCCAATGAGGAAAGGAAATAGGAAATAAATAAAACTCGAATTATTATTACTAGCTAAACTACACATCCCTAGTTGGAAAAGTAAGATGCTATAAGCCGAAGGGCTCCAACAGGGAATTTTTCATAGCATTTTTAGTGTCGTTTAAAGACTCGTGAATTACTTAGAAATGAGAAAAGTAGTTAGATTGGGAAAAAATGAAAAGTAATCGATTACTTTCATAATGTGATATTTAGGATGAGACCTTTTGATGATATTTGTCTGAATATGATTCATATATCTGAAAATGCGATCCTGTTTAC
>NC_090738.1:130062931-130070431 GCF_036898095.1 Palaemon carinicauda
AAGGAGGAACATAAATGACTTAATTCAAGGTATTTTAATATGATTGTTTAATCAACCTATATATATATATATATGTATATTATATATATATATATATATATATATATATATATATATATATATATATATATATATATACCTAAAGTATGAATCGTACATCGTACCGGACCAAAAATAATCGTATATGTACGATAATCATCGTACGAATGGCAACCCTGGTCGTGGTTTACACTTTGGATATGAATCCTATATAAAGAAATTAAAACTAATACCTTGTATATATAAAAAAGAATTACACTAATCTTCTGGTCTTGAATAACTTGAATGGAATTTAATTTTTAAATGCTTCGTAATTGGAATCGATCTACAGAATACTTAATAGGGAAAACATTATTGGTTTTTATGATTCTTGATACGTTACTGGGTCAGATCTGTGGAAATATTCTAAGTTAGTTGTTTATACATGAAAGGTCTAATTTATTGTTATTACTGTTTATAAAGTATTTTATTCAATTGTTCATTATTCCTCTTGTAGTTTATTTTTTTCCTTATTTCCTTTCCTCACTGGGCTGTTATTCCCTAATGGAGCCTTTGGGCATATAGCATTTTGCTTTTCCAACTAGGGTTGTAGTTTAGATACTACTACTACTACTACTACTACTACTACTACTAATAATAATAATAATAATAATAATAATAATATGTAGCTGAAGATGATGGAATCCATGAGAGATAGAATATGTATATATTCTAATCCCTGTATAGATTAAAATGCTGTATGGCCATTGCGATTCCATAGCTTATTTTCATAAGGTTGTTTAGACACACCCGTTCACCAAAACAAGATAAAAAGGCGTAAACGTAATGAACAGTTGCTGCAGTATTTGCACTATGTATATGGTGATTACATTATGCACTGTCAATAGGGGGGGAAAAGTTTCCACTTTTCATTTGTCTTTCTTCCCGCTCTCGACTTTCTGAGGAGGGAAGGGAGGGTTATTGAAAAAGAGGGGGGAGGGGGAGGGGGGTAAAAGAGGGAAGGGAACGCTCTCGAAGAGTTCTCAGTAGCAATGTCAATATTTGGTTGGGTACCTGACACACACAGCCTTTCTGCAGGTTCAATACTAATGGATTTAAAACACCTTTGCAACTGCATCGCTTCTCTATAATTAAGGATAAAAGTGGCCTGTTTATTTGTTATGAGTTCAAGCGGTATTGGTTTGTTTCTTAGGGAATTATTTGTTACATTATTGTTTTTAAATTAACAGGATTTATTTTCCTGACAGGAATATTTAAAACACCTTTGCAACTGCATAGCTTTTCTATAAGCAGGATGAAATTGTCCTGTTTGTGATGAGTTGAAGCCATATTAATTTGCTTTATAAAGGAATTGTAATATGTTAAATTATTGTTTTTGAATTAACAGGATTTATTTGACTGACAGGAATATTTAAAACACCTTTGCAACTGCATCGCTTCTCTATAATTAAGGATAGAAGTGGCCTGTTTATTTGTGATGAGTTGAAGCGATATTATTTTTTTGTTAGGGAATTGTGTAATATGTTATGCGTAATGAATATGTTACATTATTGTTTTTAAAATTTACAGGATTCATTTTCCTGGCAGGAATATTAAAAAAAAAACTTTTGCAACTGCATAGCGTCTCTATAATTAAGGATAAAAGTGGCCTGTTTATTTGTTATGATTTATTTGCCTGACAGGAATATTTAGAACACCTTTGCAACTACATAACTTCTCTATAATTAAGGATAAAAGAGGCATGTGTATTTGTTGAGTTGAAGCGGTATTAATTTTTCTAGGGAAGAAATTGTAGTATGTTACATTATTGTTTTTGAATTAACAGGATTTATTTGCCTGACAGGAATATTTAGAACACCTTTGCAACTACATAACTTCTCTATAATTAAGTATAAAATTGGCCTGTTTATTTGTGATGAGTTGAAGCGGTATTAATTTTTCTAGGGAAGGAATTGTAGTATGTTACATTATTGTTTTTAAATTTACAGGATTTATTTGCGTTACAGGAATATTTAGAACACCTTTGCAACTACATAACTTCTCTATAATTAAGGATAAAATTGTCCTGTTTATTTGTGATGAGTTGAAGCGGTATCATTTTGTTAGTTAGGGAATTGTAATATGTTAATTTTATTATTTTAAAATTAACAGGATCTATTTTCCTGGCAGAAATATGAAGTTTGTTAAATGGAGATGTTGTAATAGATTACATGATTGTTTTTAAATTTACAGGATTCATTTTCCTGACAGAAATATGAAGTTTGTCAACGTAACAGTTATAGTCGTCAGGCTACAACCCTTGAATGTTGAATTACACATCAATGTGAAGCTGGTATTAAGAATTCAAACTGCCCCTGTAATGTACTATTGCAAATAATCATTCAAAAATATGTGCCAAAAAAATATCCGAACTCATTGCAGATCGCCTTCCACACACAAAATGTCCTAACTTATTGCAGATCGCCTTCCACACACAAAATGTCCTAACTTATTGCAGATCGCCTTCCACACAGAAAATGTCCTAACTTATTGCAGATCGACTTCCACACACAAAATGTCCTAACTTATTGCAGATCGCCTTCCACACTCAAAATGTCCTAACATATTGCAGATCGCCTTCCACACACAAAATGTCCTAACTCATTGCAGATCGCCTTCCACACACAAAATGTCCTAACTTATTGCAGATCGCCTTCCACACTCAAAATGTCCTAACTTATTGCAGATCGCCTTCCACACACAAAATGTCCTAACTTATTGCAGATCGCCTTCCACACAGAAAATGTCCTAACTTATTGCAGATTGCCTTCCACACACAAAATGTCCTAACTTATTGCAGATTGCCTTCCACACACAAAATGTCCTAACTTATTGCAGATTGCCTTCCACACACAAAATGTTCTAACTTATTGCAGATCGCCTTCCACACTCAAAATGTCCTAACTTATTGCAGATCGCCTTCCACACACAAAATGTCCTAACTTATTGCAGATCGCCTTCCACACAGAAAATGTCCTAACTTATTGCAGATTGCCTTCCACACACAAAATGTCCTAACTTATTGCAGATTGCCTTCCACACACAAAATGTCCTAACTTATTGCAGATCGCCTTCCACACACAAAATGTCCTAACTTATTGCAGATCGCCTTCCACACACAAAATGTCCTAACTTATTGCAGATCGCCTTCCACACACAAAATGTCACCCTGGGTGAAACGCGTCTTCATCCACATCATGCCCAGACTTCTGCTCATGAGACGGCCCCAGTATGACCCCAGGGAGAGATACATCAGGTCTACCTCTGAACAAGAATTCGATGCCCTGGGTGAAGGAGACGTATGGTGAGTGGGAATAAATCGTTGTTTACTTTGAAACTAAATTGTATAGCGTAATGAGTCTTTTTATAGTTTATATATGACATATATGTTTTTGACGTTGTTAATAGTTTATATAGGACATATCTGTTTTGACGTTGTTACTTTTTTTCGAATGATTTACTGTTAATTTATTCTCATCATTTATTTATTTCCTTATTTCCTTTCCTCACTGGGCTATTTTTCCTTGTTGGAGCCCTTGGGCTTATAGCATCTTGCTTTTCCAACTAGGGTTGTAGCTTGGCTAGTAATAATAATAATAATAAATAATAATAATAATAATACGTTTATATATACTGTAGTATGGCAGTATTGTTACTTTACATATAAATATATATGTTATTTTCCATATTGCAGTTCTTAATCTTTTTCTGGTGTCAATATAGTCTTCATTTCCAGAGTACATTTTTTAAAAAGGGGGTTTCCACACTTGAACGTGTTTCATTATTTCATTGTATAAGCCCTTACTGATCTTACATTTTAAGATTAGTATTCTGTATTTATATATACAAGCATATGTTCTTACCTTTATTACAATTCTTCGATTATTTTCTGGTATCATTATAATCTTCGTTTCCAGAGTACAATTTTCAAAAGATTTTCCTCTTTTGAACGTATTTCAACATTTTGACTAACATTACTGCGGTTATTAACGCGTAACTCTTATTGATCTTACATTTTAATAGTTATTAACCTAATCATTGTTAAAATAACTTTTGCTTGCATTCTGTAAGATGGCCATTGGCTATATTTTATAGTTTAGTGAAGATATATAAACTCCTTGCTTCATTCCTATACAGACACTGAATCAAGAAATGTGGTTGAGTGGGAATACGTAGAGGGTTGAGGGATAAGGTCTTTGGCCGGGGGTGGGGGGGGGGGGGGGTGTCTTGAGGGAAGGGATAAGGCCTTTGGCAAAGGGCGCCGAAAGGGAAACGTCAAACGGCTAGGCCTATTCGAAACACTTCCGGATCATTGCGCCTTTGATCACTGGCGACACATCAGCATCCGGAGCCGAACGTGTCCGATTGAGGTCTCTCTCTCTCTCTCTCTCTCTCTCTCTCTCTCTAATGGGAAATGCCATCAGAGCAGATGTCATGAATAATTGATGCTGTACACTGTGTTACTGAAAGCTTAATAACAGAAATATATTTATTCATGATAAACATTCATAGAATATATATATATATACATTATATAAATATGTATGTGACTACCGTTAGAGAGTATTTGGGGTGCTTTGACTAGCCAGATAGTACCACATGGACCCTTCTGATTACGGCTCATTTTCCTTTGCCTGCACATACACCGAATAGTATGGCGCATTCCTTACACATTCTCATCTTCCCTCATACACTAGACAACACTAAAGGTAACGGAAAATTTCTTCACTCAAGGGGTTAACTATTGCACTGTAATTTTCAGTGGCAATTTTTCACTTGGTTAGGGTAGAAGGACTTTAACTATGGTAAGCTGCTCTTCTAGAAGGACACTCCAAAATCAAACCATTGTTTTCTAGTGTTGGTTAGTGCCAAAGCCTTTTTGCCATGGTCTTCTACCGTGTGGGTTAGATTCTCTTTGTTGAGTGTACATTCGGGCCAACTATTCTATATTTCCTTATTTCCTTTCCCACTGAGCTATTTTTCCTGTTAAAGCCCTGGGGCTGTACCATTCTGCTTTTTCAACTAGGGTTGTAGCTTAATAATAATAATAATAATAATAATAATAATATATTTCGGGAGTAGACCCTCTTTTAAGCAGGTTTTATTGAAAGTGATTGCTGCCTCAGTGGCGTTAATTTTGTAATTAATTTTTTCTATTGTCCTTATTATCTTTTTCTTATACAAATGAAGAGAAAAAGATAATAAGGACAATAGAAAAAGTTAATTACCAAATAACGCCACTGAGGCAGCAATCACTTTCAATATAAAAATAATAATAATAATAATAATATAGCTGTTGCTATATGTCATTCACTTCACATACTGCTCCCTAGTTCTTTATATTCAGCTTTACTCTGTGTCCTTCCTGTTCTTTTTAATGAGAGAGGATTATCCCCTCGACGTTGACGTCACAACAATTTTTTACCCCTCTGATTTTGGTTGACTGCTTTTAGACTGTCAAAATTGTTTACAATTCCTCAAAACTATTAATATCCTTGAAAAATCATGTTAAAAATTGTTTATAATTTCTCAAAACTATTACTATTCTTGAAAGATCATGTTAAAAAATTGTTTACAATTTCTCAAAACTATTAATATCCTTGAAAGATCATGTTCCAATTGTTTATGATTTCTCAAAACTATTAATATTCTTGGAAGATCATGTTAAAAATTGTTTACAATTTCGCAAAGCTATTAATTTCCTTATGGCCAAATCTTTTTAAGGTTCTTGTTTTATTTTTAAGCTAGAATGATTTGCTATTTGGATCTTCACAATTGTCAACATATACAGTGCTATGCTTTCCAGTTTAAGAAAGAGCTAATTCTTCGTTTGTAAGTAAAGCTTTGGGAGGAAAAAATATTTGTTTTATTCAGAGAGATTATCGGATTGTGATTTTAAAAGTGTCTTAAAATATTCGACATATTTGCATAGTCGTAAATTTTCGGAATAAAACTATATTCATTTTGAATGGATCATTAATTAGTCGAGATAGTTATACCTGTTAAGTATTTAGTTACGTCTGAAATAACCTAATTATTTTCAGGTAAGATGAATATTTTGAAATGCATTTGAAAGTGAGCGTTATGTAAAGGAGAGAGAGAGAGAGAGAGAGAGAGAGAGAGAGAGAGAGAGAGAGAGAGGAAAAACTGTTCTTATGTGATTCCTTTTTAAACTTTAGCTATATATTTATTCTCAAAAGTTTCCCTAGATATTTGCTTAAAACATACGCTTTGAGAGAGAGAGAGAGAGAGAGAGAGAGAGAGAGAGAGATAGAGAGAGATTCCTTCTTACACTTTCATTAAATGTTTATTCTCAAAAGTTTCCTAGATATTTGCTTAAAACATACACTTTGAGAGAGAGAGAGAGAGAGAGAGAGAGAGAGAGAGAGACTTAAGCTTTCACTATTTTTATTCTCAAAGGTTTCCCTAGATATTTGCTTAAAACACACTTTGAGAGAGAGAGAGAGAGAGAGAGAGAGAGAGAGATACAAACTGCCATTATGTGATTCTTTCTTAATGTTTATTCTCAAAAGTTTAGCTCGTTATTTGCTCAAAACATACACTTTGAGAGAGAGAGAGAGAGAGAGAGAGAGAGAGAGAGAGAGAGAGGGGGGGGTACAATCTGCCCTTATGTGATTTCTTTTTAAACAAACTTTCACTATATAGTTATTCTCCAAAGTTTCCATAGATATTTGCTTAAAACACACTTTGTATGTGAGAGAGAGAGAGAGAGAGAGAGAGAGAGAGAGAGAGAGAGAGAGAGAGAAAATGATTAAATATAAAGCAATTTGTCCCTGCACCTCGCAAATGTAATTAAACTGTGACCTTTTTTGTAATGGCTTTAACGAGGTAGGGACGGTAATGGAATTTTCTCACGGTCTAAAATTTTCCCATTCACCATTGGAAGAAAAATAGTTCATTATGGATAATTAATTAATGTATCGAGTACGTGCCGGTGTTGGTGTATTGAAAGTGGAATATTTTTTTTATATGTAAAATATATACAAATTTCGTTTGTAAGATGCATTGATTGTACAATATTTATTAGAAAAATACTATTGAGAGAGAGAGAGAGAGAGAGAGAGAGAGAGAGAGAGAGAGATACAAACTGCACTTATATAATTCCTTCCTCAATTTTCACTATATGTTTATTCTCAAAAGTTTCCTTAGTTATTTTCTCAAAACATACACTTTGAGAGAGAGAGAGAGAGAGAGAGAGAGAGAGAGAGAGAGATAAACTGCAATTAAGTGATGCCTTAAACTTTCACTATGTTTATTTTCAAAAGTTTCCCTAGATATTTGCTTAAAACACACACACACATACAGAGAGAGAGAGAGAGAGAGAGAGAGAGAGAGAGAGAGAGAGAGAGAGAGAGGAATGATTTTTTCTATATGTAAAATATATACAAATTTCATTTGTAA
>NC_090738.1:130075431-130115431 GCF_036898095.1 Palaemon carinicauda
TGAAAGTACTCCGTTACCATTATTGCCTTATGGAGTGAAACATATTGTTAATATACATTCAGTTAAATATATCGTGTGTATATATATATATATATATATATATATATATATATATATATATATATATATAAATATATATATATATTTTTGGGCTCAAGCCATGTCGTCCTGATGGAAGTTCCTATAGGGTAGCTTCCTAGGGTATATTACAACTACGGCGATATTCCCAGAGAATTTACCTTAAGGTACCAGAATTCTAACTCCTGGAGCGAGTATCCCTCGTGAAAGGGATATCGCGACATATCAGAGGACGTATTCTAGACACGTCACATGGCAATCTACGACCTGAACAGAGATTCGTCTCGTAGGAGGGAGATTGACGAGATACGAATTCGGGAAAGAAAAAGGGGAGCCGCTCCCAAGGCTTCCCTATCCCCCGATTCGTATGCGTGCCTGGCGCCAATCCTGGCGCCATCTGTATTCCTTTTTGCGTAGCTTAACAACTCGGTGTTTTTTCCTGTTTTTCTCGCAAATCTTGGATTTATTCAGCTTTTCATGGCTTCTTCGTCTTCGTTGACCTCGGATAAGTTGAGTATAGTGTCTGTTATGTATAAATGTAGGCTCTTGGTAAAATTTTGAGTGATTAATAGGATTAATCTTTGATACAAGAGCCGTAGCCTACCAGAGGTGTCCTGGACACTGTCACTCGCTAGGTATAAATTAGTTAGTCAGAGTGACATTCCTGGTTGTTTTGCTTAATAAAATTTAGCTATTTAGCTTTACATAGGATTTCCTTTCGTGCTTAGTATTATTTGGCGAAGTATTCGCCATTCTGGCCTACGCTAGGCCATGTAGCCTAGTCGTTTGGTCCTAGTACTTAATGCATGATTATGGTTTTTCCGAGTGTAATTAAAATTTTATTGAAGCTTTAGGCTATATTTTATACATGTTAGACTGTGTGGAATATTTCCAAGATTGTATACGTGAGAGTTTCGGTGAATTAGGTAATCGATTCTCTTGGTGCCTAGGCTAATTGCTTATGGAGCCTTAGTATACTTTATCATACTCCCCGGTTGCTTTCTTTTCTTCGGAGAAGGTATGCAATCCCTTTCCCTCTGTTTAAGCCTTGGTCTTATCCCTAAGTGGTTTTTTCCGAATTTATTTTCGATAAAACTATACTAGGGTGTTACTGTACCTTCCTGTTCCAGCAGAGTCTGGTTCAAAGAGGGTCAGAACAACAGAGTTTTTAGTCTGAGTCCGTGTTGTTTGGCTTGGGGCAGAGTCTCCCTCGCTGACCTAACACTTACAAAGGGAGCTGAGCTCCCTTAGGTCACTGTCGAAGGTTTCTGTAGTTATGATTCCTTCTTGTGTGATCGACCAGACTAAGTCCTGTTGCTGTTCTCGGGGAGGATAAATCTTCCCTTGGGAGTTGCAACGCCTTCCTTGCTTTGGTGCTCTGGAAGCTGGCAGGTATTATACTACTGCGCTGGCCCTTTCCCTTAGATCTCCCTTAGGCTAAGACAGAGTTCTTGGCTACGGGTGATCTGTCACTAAAGCAAGGTTGGCAGGACCCTCTTGTCCCTTCCCCCTCTATCTCCGTAATGGCCTAGCCATTACTGTACTGTACCTTGCCGGCCGGCAGAGCTGGCCGGCAGGGGTATTACTGTACCATATGTCATTCTACTTCTGGACCTAGTATAGGTTGGGATTTGGATTGACTAAGCCCATTGCCGGCCGGCAGAGACGCTGGACGGCAAGGGTCTTATGTTTTCGAGTGCTGCCCGGACCTCTCTTGGTCCCTCATCCATGCCTGCCGGCAGAGCCGGACGGCATTGGTCAAGGAAGCCTGAATTAAGTTTCTCCCCTTCCTTATATGCACTCTTTCGGTTGCCGGGCTGGGGGGGTTGTGTACACTCTTATCCCGGCATCCATTCTATTTTCTTCTAGTGCTGTACCTGTCCCGGCAGCCGGCCTATGAGGCCGGCTGCCGGCCTATGAGGCCGGCAGCCGGGCAGGGGTAGTCTTCTGGTTCTTTTGCTGCCGGCTGGCATCGGTCTTGTACCTTTGCCGGCCGGCTTATGTCAGTCCTTGTCTGCCGGTCACCAAGAGTGTGGCCGGCAGCTGGGTACTACCTTGTGTAGTTGCTGGCCGGCAATCATTGCCGGCCAACACTGGCTGTTGCTGGCCGGCAGCTGCTGCCGCCGGCACAGGCATTTGAACCAGAGGGCTGCCGCCCTATAGCTGTTAAGTAGTATACTTTAAAGCTAATTGTGGTGTGTGCCGGCCGGCAAAGGCAGGCCGGCACACATCCTCCTATACTGTACTAGTATTCTTCTGTATAGCATATACAGTAAGAAGAAAACTATAGTAAAAGTTTAGGTACAGCACTGTATCTTCTAACACTATTGTGTTTTCTTACACAGCCCTTTGCTGTTGCCCTCAGACAGGAAGCAGAGTTCTTCCCCGTCTATTATCCAGGATTTTTAAAATCATTGCCTAGGTGTGAGCTCCACCTGTCTCCTATGGAAACCTTGCATTGGTTACTCTAGTAGAGATAAACCATTTTTTATTTTATTATCTGGAAGGCTGCAACAATGGGTTGTGAGGGAAACACAAGTGTGTGTCTTTCATTTATGAATTGTTATGCTATACTATGCATATCCAGTGATACATAGTTCACTTGATACTCATGGAAATTTCTTCTCTTTACAGAAGGACACTCCGAAGTGGGGAAGTGCTTTCTGCAATGTCAGCAGCAAGAACCTCTGCGGACATGAGTTTTGTAGGAGACACGCAGCATACGCTGTCTCCAAGGATGATCTCCGGTATTGGGACCCTCAGGTATGTACTGTGTGCACTAACCTGATTAATGAGACATTTAAATAGCTAGGAAGAAGCTTCGTACCTGGGTAAGGGGCTTCCAAAAGTACACTTCTGGCCCTTATCTTCCAAGTGAGAAGATGAGGGCGTATCTTTTCCCTAAGGCATCAGCTGAGGCAGTGATTCCCCAGCCTCAAGAGGAGATCCCCTAAGTTCAGATCCAGGTGGATGCTGAAGTCGCGGTCGCGATGCAAGACATCCAGCTAAATGACAGGATATCTGATGTGGACGGGTGTCAGGAGGAAGACCTCCTTGCAGAAGCCCAGGATGAAGTTCAAGTCCCTCTACATCGGCCGGTCTCCCAGTAGAGCTGGGACAGGCCCTCTCTTCTATTGTTGGAATGATCCAACAAATGCAGAAGGAGAATCAGGAGAAGGCGGCTGCAATGGAACTGCGAATGCAGTGCCTTGCAGAATCACATGGGCCCCAGAAAAGCTCAATGTGAAAGACCTTCCTTTGTGCTCGGATGCTAACCCATGGAGGTATGCTGAGCACATGTCGATGACGACTGGAAAGATCGTCATCTCGGATATGCTGGGCTCAGTTCCCCTGGAGGGTGGAATTCTGGCCCAGCAAGGCACCATATCCGGACTGTTATGTCCGGCTGAGGAAGGAACCAGCTTCAAAGGAGGAGGCAGAACCGAAGGAGGTCATAGTGATGACCATGCTAAGGCTCAAGCTCTACTTTCATCTTCGATGAAAGAGAGGGGCTTCTCTAACTCAAAGGTAGCTGCATTGAATAAGAAGCTCCCTTCCTTTGTGTCCTCGCCTACTAGAGCCTTCCCCCTTTTTACAGAAAGGGTTTCTGGCTGTACTAAAAGCAATCGAGGCCGGCAAGTCTTGCCCCTCCCTAGAGGAGTGTAAACCCTTGTCGCTGGCCCTGCCTATGGACCACAAAGATTGGAAGGACGTCCATCTTACGTTCTAAGTGGAAAGTTGGAGGCTGATATTGCCGGACGTCAGTTCGGCAAGGACCCCCCTAAGCTGTCTGACTTTCTTTTGCGAAGTGAGCTCGATACAAAAGAAAGACTGACTGCCTCAATGTCTCTTCAGACTACTCTCGAGACGATGGCAAGTGACCCCAAGGTCCATGAAATGTTCATGGTAGTGGCCAAGCCTCATCTGGCCACAGTGACGAAGGACCTTTATGGCTTCGTCAAGGCAAGGAGAGCTTGTAGGGAGTTCGTGTTTACCTCGGCTACAGTGAGGCACGAGCTAAAGAAACTAATCTCCTCCAACATTTGGGGAAAAGACCTTTTTCCCTACCGACTTGGTCAAAGAAGTTTTTGATAAAGCCACCTTGGAGAATAGAAACCTTCTCCAGAAGTGGGACCTGGCTATCAAAAGAAAGTCTTCCCCGGATGAGGGTCCTCAACCAAAGAGGAAGACTATGAGGACTAGGCTACCGTCTCGGCCAGCCAAGCCTCTTAGACAGCAACAGCAACTGCAATTGCCATTGCCCCCAGTGCCCCAGATCGTGGCACAAACCCCGACCACCTTTCAGTGGGTACCCCAGGCCGTGTCGACACAGTCCACGGCATTCACCCCAACGTTCGAAGGGCAGTCTACTTCCTTCCGAGCAAAGCCTAGAGGAGCAGCCAGAGGCTCGTCTAGACGCCCCTCAAGGGGAAGGGGATTCAGGGGTGGTCGTGGTCAGGAAGGCAAGACCTCAGGACGGCAGTCCAAGTGAGGTGATACCGGTAGGAGGGAGACTTCTGAAATTTCGGGATCGGTGGACCTTCGATCCCTGGGCCCACAGCCTACTCAAGAATGGATTGGGCGGGAGCTGGTACAGCACTCCACCCCCGTACCTTCGGTTTTTTCCAACACTCCACCCCCGTTATGGAGGAGTACGTTCAAGAACGGTTGGAGAAAAAGGGTGAAGCCCATCAATTTCTAAGGGAGGCTGTTTTGTGTTCCCAAGAAAGACTCGGAAAAGCTCAGAGTCATTCTGGACTTGTCGCCACTTAACAAGTTCATAGTGAATTGCAAATTCAAAATGCTAACACTGCAACACATAAGGACCTTACTGCCCAAGAGGGCATATTCCGTCTCTATAGACTTGTCAGATGCCTACTGGCACATTCCAATTAGCCATCGACTCTCCCCCTACCTAGGGTTCAGGCTACAGCGAAGACTATACGCCTTCGGAGCCATGCCATTCGGGCTAAACATAGCCCCAAGGATTTTTACGAAGCTTGCGAGCGTAGCTCTCAAACAATTTCGCCTAAAGGGAATTCAGGTAGTAGCCTACCTGGACGACTGGTTGGTGTGGGCAGCATCCGAGACAGAATGCTTGCAAGCTTCCAGTCAGTGATCCAGTTCCTAGAGTACCTAGGCTTCAAGATCAACAGAAAAAGTCTCGACTTTCTCCATCTCAAAAGTTCCAGTGGCTAAGATCCACTGGGACCTTTTGTCACACCGTTTCTCCACCCCAGCGAAGAAAAGGAAGGAGATAGCGGGTTCTGTCAAGAGACTTCAAGATTCCGAAAGGATATCAAGACACGAGCAGGAGAGAGTACTGCGCTCTCTCCAGTTTGCTTCGGTGACAGACCCAGTGCTAAGAGCACAGCTAAAGGATGCAATCGGAGTTTGGAGAAGTTATGCATCAAACGCGTGAAGAGATCTGAGAAGACCAGCCGCTTCGGCTAAGTACTCTTCTCAGGCCTTGGTCCCAAGCCAGACATCTAAAGAAGTCAGGTTCTTCTTCAGCCACCTCCCCCGTCGGTGACGATTCACTCAGACGCCTCAAAGGAGGGATGGGGAGGTCACTCTCATCGGAAAAAAGTCCAGGGGACTTGGTCCAGGCTATTCAAGACCTTTCTCATAAAACTTTCTAGAAGCTAGGGCAGTGCTCCTTACCTTAAAGAAAGTCTCCCCGCGTCATTCGTTCCACATAAAGTGGTAATAGACAGCGAGGTAGTTGTAAGATACTTGAATCGACAAGGATCGAGGTCACCACCTCTCAACCAGGTGATGTTGGCCGTCTTCCGATTGGCGGAAAAGAAGAAGTGGTACCTGTCGGCAGTTCACCTTCAAGGAGTCCGCAATGTGACAGCGGACGCTCTATCCAGGTTCACACCGATAGAGTCGGAATGGTCCTTAGACGCAGGATCATTCTCCTTCATTCTGAATCAGTCCCAGAACTGCAGATAGACCTCTTTGCGACGAAAGACAACAAGAAGTTGCCCCTGTACGTGCCCCGTACGAGGACCCCTTAGCGGAAGCAGTGGACGCGATGTCCCTCGACTGGAACAGATGGTCCAAGATTTATCTGTTCCCTCCTCACAACCTTCTGTTGAGGGTCCTCAACAAACTGAGATCCTTTAAAGGGTAGCGGCAATAGTGGCCCACAAGTGGCCGAACAGCGTGTGGTTCCTCCTGGCATTGGAACTGTAGCTGAAGTTTGTACCACTACCAGATCCAGTTCTGACCCAGCGAGTCCAGAAGTCAACTGTCTGCGCTTCATTACAGAAAACCCGGACCCTGCAGTTCATGATTTTCTCTCCCTAGCGGTGAGAAAGCGTTTCGGGATTTCGAAAGCCAGTATAGACTTCATTGAGGAATATAAATGCAAATCTACTAGAAGGCAATATGAGTCATCTTGGAGAAAATGGGTGGCCTTTTGTCAAGGCGAAGATTCCGCAGGAGATCTTGACAGACTTCTGCTTATCTTTTTTCCCCACCTCCATGGTCAAGGGTTGGCAGCGAACACGATTTCAGCGTGTAAGTCTGCTTTGACACGACCCATTCTATATGCCTTCCAGGTCGACCTAGGTAACGAGATCTTTAATAAAGTCCCGAAAGCCTGTGCTAGGCTCAGACCTTCAGCACCTCCAAAGCCCATTTCATGGTCTTTAGACAAGTTCTTCATTTCGCTTCTCTGTTGAGCAATGAAGAATGTGCGTTAAAGGATTTGACACAAAAAGTTATTTTCCTAATTTGCACTCGCGTCCGGGGCCAGGGTTAGTGAAATTGTAGCCTCTCGAGAGAGGCAGGTCGTGTTCAGTTCCTGGATGGGGAAGAACTGAACCTGTTTCCGGATCCTACGTTTCTCGCCAAGAATGAGTTACCCACCAACAGGTGGGGTCCCTGGAGAATCTGCCCTCTGAAAGAAGATGCATCTCTATGTCCAGTAGAATGCCTAAAGGTCTATCTTCATAGAACTTCAGACTTCAAGGGTGGTCAACTATTCAGGGGAGAAACATCAGGCTCAAATTTATCTCTGAATCAACTCAGAGCAAAAATCACATATTTTATTCGCAGAGCGGATCCTGACAATACACCCGCAGGTCACGATCCGAGGAAAGTTGCCTCATTCTTAAATTTCTTTAATTGCATGGATTTTGAACATCTCCGTTCATACACTGGCTGGAAGTCTTCCAGAGTGTTCTTTCGCCACTATGCGAAGCAAGTAGAGGAACTAAAAGAGATCTGTGGTAGCAGTGGGTCGCGGTGTTAACCCTACTGTTTAACTCTGCGAGGAACAGTGGTCTTAATTGGGACGATTAATTCCAGGGTGAGTGTGTAGTTACATACTGTACTACAAACTAAGTGAGGGCACTGTGTTGCCCATCCAGACTGTTCCATTTCCGAAGGTGAACCTAGCATAAGTGCAGACATGTGTGCCGAGCGTTTCTAACGCTAATGTCATTGATTTGTAATACAGGCTTTTATGACTTTGATACCTCGGTATCTTAAAAGTGGCATCTAATGTTTTTCTTTCAGACAAACAAGCCCTGTTTACTATCATACTTATGCTTAAAGTTTTGGGTTATCCTCTTCTTATATATATATGTATAATTGTGGTTAACCTGTCTGTTTATTGTCTGTCAATAAGCTTGTTCTTGAGAACCTTGCGTCTCCTTCACCTGTGTCAATTTATTGGTATAATTGAGCATTCATTCTATGTACCTTATCTGGGATAATTCTAATAGAATTGTTCCTTTATGCAAGCTATGTTGCATTGGTTTTCCTCCTATGCGGATATAAAACCTTTGGCCAATACAAGTATTGTGCGGAAAACTGGTCGATATTTCATATTGACGCAGTGGTCCTTTACAAACTATGCTTTACTTAATATAGGGCGAGACCACTATATTAGCTTGCCTGGTATTCATACATAGATATATGTACTCTTCGAGACTTTCCAGAGTCTAGTAGGACTCTTCCCTGTAGGGGGCAGGAAGCTCTAACATAGTTTATAGTTAGTTGAAAAGATGTATAACGGTAACATCTTAGGTCTCTAGGTCTAGTCGACCGGGAATAAATATCTCCGGGGAGTACGGCACGTTCTGAGAATCCACAGATACAGTAATGCTCTGGTACACTTCCATCAGGACGACATGGCTTGAGCCCAAAAAACGGATTTTGAGCGAAGCGAAAAATCTATTTTTGGGTGAGATAGCCATGTCGTCCTGATGGACCCGCCCTTGCCTTTCTAAGAAAGGGCTGTAGGACCCCTCCCTACATACAGTATCTGTAGCACCTCGTGTACGCTACAAGGAATACAGATGGCGCCAGGATTGGCGCCAGGCACGCATACGAATCGGGGGATAGGGAAGCCTTGGGAGCGGCTCCCCTTTTTCTTTCCCGAATTCGTATCTCGTCAATCTCCCTCCTACGAGACGAATCTCTGTTCAGGTCGTAGATTGCCATGTGACGTGTCTAGAATACGTCCTCTGATATGTCGCGATATCCCTTTCACGAGGGATACTCGCTCCAGGAGTTAGAATTCTGGTACCTTAAGGTAAATTCTCTGGGAATATCGCCGTAGTTGTAATATACCCTAGGAAGCTACCCTATAGGAACTTCCATCAGGACGACATGGCTATCTCACCCAAAAATAGATTTTTCGCTTCGCTCAAAATCCGTTATATATATATATATATATATATATATATATGTGTGTGTGTGTGTGTGTAGATGTATGCGTTGTATATATTTCTTATGCACATTCATATTAATTACCTTGTATATATGTGTGTGTTATACAGTATACACTGTATATGTGTGTCCGCGCCCGCTTGTGCCAGCAATCCTTCCTGCATTCCTCCAAGTCCTCATATCTTAATCATATATATTTTTGTCGATTTCTTACCAAAATTAGCAATCGCTTGAATTAAGAATCAAATGCATGGTATTCAACCCCAAATTCAGAGAGCCAGTTATTAAGACATTAATTTGGTTGTGTTCCAAGTGATGTTATTTATAATTTATTCGTTCGAATTTACGCATTTTTTTTTTTTTTTTCATTTTCAGTCTTGTAAAATGTATAACATTTTATGAAATATTTTTCAACACATCTCCGGAAACGGCGCAAATAATTATAATTATATAAGCTGATACCTGGAAGAGATCATTCAGGTCATGGAAAAAGTGTTGGAGCATTTTATCATTGGATGGTAAATGCTGATATCATTTTATTTTTTTTCAAATTTCAGGGAAATTCGTCAACTTTATGATCAGTCTTAAGTTTTCGTGTCCTAGTGCTTTGAGGAACCGTTATTGCATTGAAAGTGTTTTTTGTGAAATCATATACAAAGAGGTTATATTTATTGGAATGTCAACAAGAATTTATAAAAAAATATATAATTATACCCAATATATAAACACTAAATTGAGCACATTTACAGAGATGGGAGATGCTACTTACAATTATAAATGTTTCTTTAAATAAAACGGTACAAATATTTAATCCCCAAAATTATATTTTTGTTATCTAGACAAAATATTAGCAACTCTTAAAATATATGTACTGTAACCAAGGGTCACCTCTTGTTATTTCCCAAAAAAAGAAAAAAAAATAGAAAACACTATCATTTACGACACCAGCAAACATATCAAAATATGTGGGGTTAACCAGCCATGAATATGTATGTTTTTCTTGCTAAAAACCTAAACTCATATTATAATACCACATTTGGTAAAATTAACCAACACGGTCAAGACGTTATGAAGAGATATATATTTGTACTTTTGCATTGGTCACAGTATAATTGAATAGGAATTTGGCCATCTGATAGCTTGTTCACTTTCGAACCAATAACCTTTGAAAAGGTCGATTTTACAAGAAGATTTAGTGTATCCATGCATTTAGTAACACCGATGATTAGGAATGGAAGATTGTTTTTTTTTTTTAACACAGGGGAATCCTAGGAACTTTACGGATAGATCTAAATCTGTATATAAATGTTCAACTACAGTGTTTGCAACTGAGTCACCTGCAGCTACACATTTCTGCTTATTCATAATCTTCAGAGATTTGTTTCAAGTTGAAGATATCACTTTCGTTGATCTATATGAAACGCAAAAGGCAATGATCATTGGTGAATATGTACAAACTGGTGATTAGTTTGCTATCCTGTGAAATTCTGTTACATCTTTGATAGATTAATACTCCTCCTCACCCCACACCAAGCTGGATTCATCCAGATCAGGATGTTCTTGCTGTGGCCAGTTCCTCAACCTAACTCTGTACATAGAAGACGGATTTGAATAACGCTTTCTGCACTAAAAGCAAATGGCGAGCATAAAAGAATGGCCTACCTTAGGGCTCAGTCCTTGCACCAATGCTGTTCAGTTTACAAGCTTATGAGCAACCCTCTGCACCAAACGTCCGCAGATACATCTACAGTATGTAGACAATCTATGTCTGGCTACACAGGCCACCACCTTTCAAAAAGTTGAAATACGACTGTCAGCCAATCTACTGCAAATGGGACAGTACTATGATAAATGATACCAGAATCCAAACCCACTTAAAACTCGAAGTGTGTCTATTTCAACTGAGTAACAAAGAAGCCAGTCACAAACTCAAGATCCTCTAGCATGGCGAAGAGCTAGAACACCACCAGTTTCCAGTGTACCTATGGGTAACACTGAATAGAATTCTGTCATTTGCTACCCATCTGTAAAAGCTCTGACGGAAGGTTTGGCTCTCGTAATTCCCTGCTAAAACACCTGCAGGAACCAAGTTGGGAGCCAATGCTCACACACTAAGAACAGCTGTCTTACCCCTGTGCTATGCACCAGCCTGGTACTGTGCATCAGTGTGGAGCAGATCATCACATGCCAAGAAAATAGATCCTATCCTTAACGAGGGATACAGAGTCATTACAGGGACGCTACGTACCACTCCCACCAACACCCTCTACAAACTTGATGGTATGGCTCCTCCAGAAATTAGGAGGCATACAATAATAAAACAATTGAGCATACAAATCTTGGACTCAAGACATCCACTACATCTTCATGTGTCAGTTCCAAGTAGACTTAAAGAATAGTTTTGCTACTGTGGAGAGACTGCCAGCCAAAATACCAGCACAGAATGATAGTATGGACCAATGAAGGGACTTTGAAAGGAGATTAACTCCCAACAACGCAGTGTAGGACCCCACTGATGAAATTGCTGATGGGGCACTACTTCCCAGATGTAATTGGTGTACCCTCAACAAAGCTAGAGCCAGAGTGACCAGAACTGGTCAAATGGGACCTCAAAACTGATCAGTCCTGCGAATGTGGAGAAAATACCCTGACCAGCAATCATATTCTCCAATCTTGCCCACTATCTTATAATTTGGACAACTAACTTAGTGTCAATGAAAGAATCCTTCAATGGTTGCCTGTTTGACGTGATAAGCTTGAACAAAAATCCTGTGTTATTTGCTTCTGGGTATATTTGTTTATATTTTCTGCCCTTTCTGCCCCCTTTTTAAATGTTATTATGAACTTACGAAATGTAATGACTCACGCAGTGCGTTTAACATAATGGCACTAATTCGAAATATTTTTTATATCATAATCGAGTTCATGTTATGAATGCAGTTGGATGGTGGTTTACCCTTTTACACTTTTATACTCCACAGAAAATTTTAATTGTTCTCCATTCGCATAGTTCGAGAATGGTAGCAACAGATGACTCGAACTAAGTATGCGATAAGCCACTGACTTAGCTAGGTCTTGAGTATTCGAGTGCAGGAATTTTGAGGGCTTTTTGGAATTTTGCTGCTCGCTTTGAGGACTGCTTATGTAAGGTTCCGCATATACTTTCGCATTCGGGTTTAAGGGAATACGGGAATCCGCGAGTAAGGAGAGAAGACTGATTTGATTTTAGCAACATTTATTGATGAGCATGAAAGAAACACTTATGGTTTATAATATATTAAAAGAATACTGTCATAATTTCAACCCTGTCTATAACTGTATAAGTTTGTCATTGTGAAATCAGGTAGTGCATATTATCCGGATAGCTAGGTTGGTAGCGTCACGGGCTTCTGTTTCAGAGGTCCCGAGTTCGCGTCCCTGCCAGGACGGGGCTAGTGTGAGACCTTCTACCGGGGATACTCCCCAGGGTGGTCCCTGGGGGGAAGTTAGAGGGCTAGTGATAGTCCCTGCTGGCTTGTGGTCGCCCGAGGAGAATGATGTAGATCGTCTCAGGGGAGACCTAAAAAACCCGCAACTTTAACTTTTTTTTTTTTAAACATTTTAAACATAAGCGATTTGAAATTGTATGCATATTTATTTCTTTATATAGTAAAAATATGGTTTACATAAGCTATTTTAAATTATGTATATGTATTTTTTCCTACAGTGATCCTTACAACGACCCCTTCGTAGAATTTCGAGGTGGCGAGCGAAGAGGCTTCAATGGGGACGGAGGGAATGGCGCAGGGAACGGTGGAGGAGGCGTAGGAGTAGGAGGAGGTGGGGTTGGCGGTGTTGGTGTAGGAGGGGGAGGAGGCGGTGGAGGCGGAGGAAATGGTTTCAAGTTTAATGATGATTTTCTGACTTCACATTCTGCTGGTAAATGTGGTGAGCATTGTATTTGACTGTGTACCTCTAGCATTATAAGTTTCCGGTGCTTAAGACTGACTGAGGAAATTAAATTATTTGTTTAATGAGGGACAAACCATTAAATGATGGATCCCATGTGCATGTGCTAATAATAAGAGTTTAATTTCCCCAAATTTCATATTGTGTTAGATGTCTTTTATTACTGAATTGCTCTTCACCTGTTTTTACTGGCATGTAAAAATGCAGATATAATGTTATAATTTTATTTAATTGTACTTAACTTTCAGAAGTGAAAATATTAATAAGATATAACCTTGAACTGCACTTATAGCAATATTTTTGGGGTGGTTTGTTATAATTCTATTTAATTGTACTTAACTTTCAGAAGTGAAAATTTCAATAAGTTATAACCTTGAACTGCACTTATAGCAATATTTTTGGGGTGGTATGTTATATTTCCATTTAATTGTACTTGACTTTCAAAATTGAAAATTTCAATAAGATATAACGTTGAACTGCACTTATAGCAAAATTTTTGGGGTGGTTTGGTACAATATTTTTGTGAGTATTAATTTTCAGGTTTTCTCATCTCTTTTCGAAAGTGTAAAGATTTTAGATGTTTCGATGAGTTGCTAAGGGAGGTTATTAAAGGTCTGATTGAACATTTTTGTTGTTGTTGCTGTTGTTATTGTTGTAGGCTACTTGCCTAAAGAAGTGATTCTTATTTAATCATATGCTTATAATGATATCCAAGTGAAGCATATCCCTCTTGTGGATTTGGCATCCATTTATATTATAAATTGTTCCACAGCAGTTTGTAAAATTAAAGTGACCCTGTAATTGCTGCCCATAATGGAGCGTAATAGTAATTAGTAATAGAGTAAGGTAGAAAAGCTTTCCAGATTACTTTATAATTAGATTTTTGAGCTTTATTTGCGGGAACTTAGAAACAAACTGAGTAAAGAAACAATTTTTTATTGTTTAGTTATAAAAAACAATTATAATGTATGTGCATAATGCACTAGTAGTATTTGCCTTAGAAAGAGTATATATTCTAAAATATGAATTAAGTATAGCTTTGTGTTATACATTAATTGTACAGTAATGGGCTATAGCAAATATGTTGGTAGATTGATAAAAGCTTGGCGTAGTGGTAAATAATTTAGATTGGCCCTTGAATCTTAAGGCCCAAGGTTCCTAGACGAGCGTTGTTTATCTTAACCACAAAAGAAGCTTAGGCCAATTTATATCTGGGTACATCTAGATATAAATTAGCAGGTAAGATATATATATATATATATATATATATATATATATATATATATATATATGTATATATATATATATATATATATATGTATATATATACATACATATGTGTATATATATACATATATATATATATATATATATATATATATATATATATATATATATATATATGTACATACATACATACATACATACATATATATATATATATATATATATATATATATATATATATAGATAGATAGATAGATATACACACATATATATATACATATATGCTAAATGTAATATCGAAAGATTTTTCATGTTTCCGTCCATTTGTTTCTTCCACTTGGACTAATACTAAATTGTTTTCATAAACCTGAAATTCGAAGGGAAGTGGGAAATATGCATCGTGTATATAAAATGCAAAAATTTATTACTTGGAGATACTTAGAGAGGGAGGAAATGGTATTTGACTCGGCCTGATTAATATCATGTATTATTCAGGTTAGTATGTTTTTTTGTTCATTAAACTTGGGGAAGTACCATACTTTGAGTTCAGCGCTTAAAAATCTATAATTAAATTTGAAATATCTCAATAAGTAACTTTAAATTTGAAGTACCATATTATGAGTTCAGTGCGTTCAAATCTATAATTTAATCTGAAGTTTCTCAATAAGTAACTTCAAACTTGAGGAAGAAACATACTATGAGTTCAATGCGTTAAAGTCTATAATTAAATTTGAAATTGCCCCATAAGTAACTTCAACATATTATGAGTTCAACACATTAAAATCTATAACTAAATTTTGAATTTCTCCATAAGTAGCTTCACACTTCAGGAAGTAACATACTATGATTTCAACATGTTAAAATCTATAATTAAATCTGAAATTTCTCAATAAGTAAGTCGATTACGGAACATTTTTATCTCTTACAACTGAATGATTATAAAGATACTACAAATGAAACGAGGTATTAACACCATATGTTGTATTGGAGTATTAGTAACTGTTATGTAAGCTATTTTATTTTTATTAGCTTAGTGATAAAAGTTACAGTACACTCAAAGGTTGCTAGTAGAGAATTTAGATTACACGCTAGTGAGATAAAGCCCCTATTTATAAATTAAATTGAGAAATTATCCCTAAGAATATGTAAATATAATTAAAGGTAAACATTTTATTAAAGGGGGAAAAATAATGAGCATATTCATTTATAGAACGGAACCCAGCTGTTGGAGAGGGGGCTTGTTGGAAGCATGATAAATTAGCCAGTTAAAGACCCATTTGGATGAAAAAAGAGGGAGACTAATGGATTATACGTGATATATATCGAGGGTATGCTGCCTACCTAGATTTCAGCTGGGGGGGGGGGGGGGGATTTACTTATAAAGAGACCTCTATTAGATCCTAATCTATCAAACACAGATAAGATAGATCGTGTAATTTGAAAGACTTCTCTCTCTCTCTCTCTCTCTCTCTCTCTCTCTCTCTCTCTCACACGCACACACACACACACACGCGCGCACACAGACGTAGCCCCCGAAGCCATTCGGATTGGAAAAAATCAAGAATTGTTCAAAATAAAGAAACTGGGATGGACAGTTTAGATTTATCTTAACAGAATATTAACATTAGTAAGTATCGAAGTTTGTACACAATATTAATTAACTGGATATTTAGTACATGGTACAAAACATAATGGGGATCAGTATTATGGTGGCTAAATCGACTTAAATCTGCATAAAGTAGGCTAATTAATGTACGAAATTACATGAATTTAGGATGGATCATAGTTTTTTTTTTTCTTTTAATTATATAAACTCTATTATTCTACATTTTATTTTTTTTTTTGCTTTTCCATAATGAACATTCAATGTTTTAAAAGCCTGGTAAACAAATTCTAAGTTTTTCTAGCTTTTATCTAACAGCGTACGTAACATGCATAAAGAATTAAGTGAACGACGGTGTCAGAGATTAATATAAAAATTAAGAACAAGAATTTTGTTCAACAAATAAGTCACCAGCTGAAAACCAGGCAGAACAATACTCGAAACAAGGTAGAATGAAAGAATTAAACCATTTCAGAGTAGATTGACCTAAGACTTTCCCAATAAGCCAATATTTAGTGAAATTGAAGAAGAAACAAACCAAATGTGTTTCTCAAAATTAAATTTGCACTAAAGTATCACATTTAAGATTTTAAAGGATTTTCATATAGTTATGAAATATTATCAATGCAGAGTTTTGGATGTTCAGGAGCCACTGTTCTCGAATTTTGATGGGGGCTCAACTTCATGTCCCATAATTTGCACCCTGCACTATTTTTATCTGGATCTTTGTTATGGGATTCAGCAGCCCCAGATCGTCATGCATGAGATGGAATTGAGGCAAAGAGAGTAGCATCCTCTGCATATGCAACTATCTTATTTTATAGGCTAAACCGCATATCATGTGCATATTGTATGAAAAGTAATGGCCAAGAAACTTTGTAGATCTCAATTCTATATTCAATATGGAGCCCATCAACAACAGCTCTTTGCGATTTATTACTTAAGAATTAAATAATGATGCTAAGAAAAGAAAAACCATCAACATAAATGGCAAAGTTTCAGAGACTCCAGTGTACCATTAAAGCAAAGAGAGTAGGATCATCTGCATATGCAACTATCCTATTTTGTAGGCTAAACCACAGATCATGGGCATATAGTATGAAATGTAATGGGTCAAGAAACTCCGTATATCACAATTTTATACTCAATATGGTGCCCATCAACAACAGCTCCTTGCAATTTATTACTTAAGAATTTTATAATGATACTAAGAAAAGACAAACTACCAAAGTAAATGGAGATGGATAGAGTATATAGAAAGTTCCACAGACTCCAGTGTACCATTAAGGCAAAGAGAGTAGCATCATCTGCATATGCAACTATTTTATTTTGTAGGCTAAACCACATATCATGTGCATATAGTATGAAACGTGAAGGCCCAAGAAACTCCTTATATCACAATCCTAAACTCAATATGATGCCCATCAACAACAACAACTTAAAAATTTAATAATGATGCTAAGAAAAGACTAAACATCGAAGTAGATGGAGATGGATAGAGTATATGCAAAGTTTCACAGACTCTAGTGTACCATTAAGGGAAAGAGAGTAGCTTCCTCTGCATATGCAACTATCTTATTTTGTAGGCTAAACCACATATCATGTGCATATAGTATGAATAGTAATGGGCCAAGATACTCTGTATATCTCAATTCTATACTCAATATGATGCCAATTAACAACAACAACTTAAAAATTAAGTAATGATGCTAAGAATAGACCAGCCATCGAAGTAAATGGAGATGGATAGAGTATATGGAAAGTTTCAGACTCCAGTGTACCATTAAGGCGAAGAGAGTAGCATCATCTGCATGTGCAACTAACTTATTTTGTAGGCTAAACCACATATTTCCATATAGTATGAATAGTAATGGACCAAGATACTCCGTATATCTCAATTCTATTCTCAATATGGTGCCCGTCAAGTGCAACAACTTAACAATTCAATAATGATGCTAGGAAAAGACCACCCATCGAAGTAAATGTAGATGGATAGAGTAAATGCAAAGTTTCACAGACTCCAGTGTACCACCAGTTCCAAGAGTGGAAGGTAAATCTCGTAATCTAGGGGAGTGGGGTTGGAAGGTTTAAGACTGATGACATTAATTATTCCAATTTAGATTGAAAAACACTGCTCCTAAATCATTGTTACAACTTATCAGGTGCCAGTGTAAGACTAATTGCAACACATTAAGACGCAAGTGCCGCCATCAACGTCTTAATTGTTCTATGGCGTTCTCAGAATGGAATGGAAATTGTTCAAATATATAACCAAATGATTATGAGGAATGTGACACAGTTAGCTTTAATTAGTCACAAGAATTGTTGTGGTTTTGGTTTCAATTAACTCCATAATGATTTAGTGATCTCTTCGATATTTTAATATTTTTACTTTATTTTACATCATTCCCAAGCCTCTTAATATAATACATTATTTATTATGAATTAAGGATAATATTTTAGCTTTTTAGCGGTGAACATTGATATAAGCAAGCTTCGAGAGAGAGGCAATATGAACATCAGCTGATTATGGAAATAAAACTTATTATTAAAATTTATTTACGTTTTGATATAAACTGAGTGTGTTTATCAATGGTCACATCTTTCCTTAGATATGCCATTATAATTTCCCCACTGTTAAGCAAAATTTTGTGTTTGTCAATGGCAACAGCCTTCCTTAGATATGCCACTATAATTTCCCCTCTGTTAAACAACATTTTGTGTTTGTCAATGGCAACAGCCTTCCTTAGATATGCCACTATAATTTCCCCTCTGTTAAACAACATTTTGTGTTTGTCAATGGCCACAGCCTTCCTTAGATATGTCACTATAATTTCCGCCAATTTTAAACAACATTTTGTGTTTGTCAATGGCCACAGCCTTCCCTTGATATGCCACTACAATTACCCCACTGTTACGCAACATTTTGTGTTTGTCAGTGGCCACAGCCTTCCTTAGATATGTCACTATAATTTCCACCACTGTTAAACAACATTTTGTGTTTGTCAATGGCCACAGCCTTCCTTAGATATGCCACTATAATTTCCCCAGTGTTAAGCAAAAGTTTGTGTTTGTCAGTGGCCACAACCTTCCTTAGATATGCCACTATAATTTCCTCTCTGTTAAGCATTTGTTTCTATTAGTGTTTTACTTCACTTTTGTACTTTGACTAAATCGAATTGTTTACGAGAAAAAAAAAAACCTAATGGTACAACATTCTGTGAAAGGTGTTGCATGAATAATGGTCACTCATTGATTTCTCTGTGTCGAAATTTGAGTTGAAATAATGCCTACAAACACTGCTTAAAATGAGAAACGAAAATATATGTATGTCCCTATCATGAAAGTAGAATTAATTTGATGAATATATTTTATATTAGAAATACACTTATGCAAGTGGGGGTATGTTGGGTGGAAAGTGTGAAGGTAATTTTATATTAATTGTAAGGTAAGCAGTTAATCTATTGGTTAGTACTATAAGTTACGAGAATAATTTGACAAACTGAATATTTTTTGCACAGACCTTGGTGGATGTCACCTCCACAACCAAAGAACATACTCTCCTGAAATCCAAAAAGCTATTGAGGGAGTCCAGTATATTGCTCAGCACATCAAAGATGCAGACAGAGATAATGAGGTGAGTTGTCTTAACAAAACCTATTATCTTTTCCTTATTTTCGTCCTTTAGGTTTTTGTTTTCATAGTGTGGTTCACAAAATATTGGTTATCAAGCTTTTATGATTTAACCCCTGTGCTTTTATTTGGTCTTTAATGGACTAACCATATTCTTACTTGTTTTTCACAACAGCCAGAATAAGAGTTGGGTATTCGTCCTTCAGAGAAATCCATCATTTTTTAATTCGATTCACTTATTTCTTGTTGAATGATTTTCAATGAAAAATAAAAAATCAGTAAAGTTTTTAATTCTATTATGAAGAAATTGGCAACAATTTTCTAGGGAAAATGTAGAAAATATTTGATAAAAAAAAGGTCATTTATTTGCTAATTTGAATGTATTTTTCAAAAAAAAAAAAAAGTTTCCAAAGTTACAGCTTTACGTTTTTATGCAGTCTTAATATTCAGCCTTCTGTCTATATCATCTTAATTGCTTTTTTTAATAATTAGCATAAGTGTGTGTGCAAGTGAAGTTGATTTGGCTGTGTGTTTTTTTATGTATGTGAACCCAGAGAGCTGGTATTAGTAGACTTGTGTGATGTGTTCTGTGACTTTGGTATAATATCCATCTTGATTGGATGTGACTGTCATTTTTGATAATAGATGTGCTATTTTTAGATAATTATCTGGAGTGTGGTTGTTAGTTCACCAAGTGTTCGAGAAAATGCTATAGTTGCACGTTTCTGTCCATTCAGCACATCCTTTGCACAGAAAGTGTCTGGGTTCTTTGTGCTTTGTAGAACACATTTGTATGGACATGTGAACATTAGTAAGTGTTATGAAATGGAGAATTATATGAATTAATTTCATTGGGTAGTGCAAGTGTCTGTTTTTTTTCTTTTACGACCGACAAATCCAGGAATGTTTCATACTATGCCTTTGAAAAGCTGTTAATTATAATATCCTTCCTTCACTATCACTGGACTTCATCTGCAAAGTTCTCGTTTTTCTTACCTGCCTTTCATTGTATTTATTGTCAGTTTGGTATCTTTTCTTTCACCGCATGTCTGGACATCTATTTTTGACAGCATCATCATTTTCGTACACAAAAGTTACCTAGCTATTTTATCTTTATTCATCAGTGAAGAGAAATGATCTAAAAAGATGTGTTTTAAACTGTATACAGGAAATATTTATGTATTGAAAATTGTTACAGTGCAGATGAAAAATTTTGTTTTTTCATAGTCCAAATAGACTTTCTTACCAGATGTGAGAATTTTTTAACTGATGTTAATAAAAACAGGGTTGAGTAATAATCTAACAAACCTCCTTAGAGAGTAATTCTATATTAAATTCCAATTAAAATCTAAAATGATTATACCATAAATATCCGTGTAGTATTGACTTGTTGACTTGTACTAAGAAATTTTCCTGTGAGAGTTGTGGAATAGATTTATCATAAAGGTCACCAATAGCTCGTTGAAGAATTAACCAGATATTGAATTTTGTATGGAAGGCTTTCCAAATCTCTCAGCCGATTTTTTTTCAAGCGAAAAATATTACGAAAGAGAACGCAAAATTATTAGAGGCTCCTAATGTCTTTTGACTTTGAAAAATGCAAGAATCCCAGTGGATTTGATTATACAGACGGTCCTCAACCCTTTTACCCCCACCATAAGGTTAAATTTCGAGCACATTTTGCTATATATTTTTTTTTTAAATTGCTCTAACAGGCTTAATTTTTGTCCTAGAGAGGTCAGGTTGGATTCATTCTTTTGGAAAATGCCTGAAGTTTCTCGTAATATTATCAAAATTATGTAAAAACATGTAATTAACAGTGTTTTGCAAGAACGTACCGGTACGTCCTTTTGGGGGTGAAAGGGTCAACTTACAAACATTCTACTTACAAGCATTCGATTTGCCAACATTCGGAGATACAAACACAAATCTAATGGAAATCAATAATCTCAGCTAATCTACCTAAAGTTCATCGTGAAATACTGTAATAAAACAATATCGTATAATTTAATGAAGTAAGCGAGACGACCTTTGCATTATGAAACGGGACTATTAGTTGACTCTTGAAGCAGAAAAATCATAGTCATGTGAGTTAAGTGAAGCCAACACAAAGCCAAACTTGAACAAAATTCGACTCGCAAACAATTTCGACTTACGCACAATTTCGACTTACACACAATTCGACTTACAAACAAATTAGACTTACGGACAATTCGACTTACAAACAAATTAGACTTACGAACAATTCGACTTACAACCATATTAGACTTACCTACAATTTGACTTACAATCATATTAGACTTACGTACAATTCAACTTACAAACATATTAGACTTTTGTACAATTCGACTTTACAAACATATTAGACTTACGTACAATTCGACTTACATACAATTCGACTTACAAACATATTGGACTTACGTACAATTCGAATTACAAACGTATTAGACTTACGTACAATTCGACTTACAAACATATTGGACTTACGTACAATTCGACTTACAAATTAGACCCACGTACAATTCAGCTTACAAACATATTGGACTTACGTACAATTCGACTTACAAATTAGACCCACGTACAATTCAGCTTACAAACATATTTGACTTACGTACAATTCGCCTTACAAACATATTGGACTTACGTACAATTCGACTTTCAAATTAGACTTACGTACAATTCGGTTTACAAACATATTTGACTTACGTACAATTCGACTTACAAACATATTTGACTTACGACCAATTCGACTTACAAATTAGACTTACGTACAATTCGGCTTACAAACATATTAGACTTGCGTACAATTCAACTTTACAAACATATTAGACTTACGTACAATTCGACTTACAAACATATTAGACTTACGTACAATTCGACTTACAAACATATTAGACTTACGTACAATTCGACTTACAAACATATTAGACTTACGTACACTTCGACTTACAAACATATTAGACTTACGTACAATTCGACTTACAAACATATTAGACTTACGTACACTTCGACTTACAAACATATTAGACTTACGTACAATTCGACTTACAAACAGATTAGACTTACGTACAATTCGATTTACAAACAAATTAAACTTATGTACAATTCGACTTACAAACAAATTAGACTTACGTATAATTTGACTTATAAACAGCCTCTTGGAACCTTTTACGTTTGTGAGTTGAAGACTTTTTGTATACCTGAATATTAATGAGGTTAACATATCGGTTATAATCTAGCCAATCCAAAGCCAAACTTGAACAAAATTTGACTTTCAAAAATATTCGACTTGCGT
Source organism: Palaemon carinicauda (assembly GCF_036898095.1). Classification (NCBI taxonomy): domain Eukaryota; kingdom Metazoa; phylum Arthropoda; class Malacostraca; order Decapoda; family Palaemonidae; genus Palaemon; species Palaemon carinicauda. The sequence goes on from NC_090738.1 coordinate 130,097,904, forward strand.
ACAATTCGACTTATAAACAGCCTCTTGGAATCTTTTACGTTTGTGAGTCGAAGACTTTTTGTATACCTGAATATTAATGAAGTTAACATATCGGTTATAATCTAGCCAATCCAAAGCCAAACTTGAACAAAATTTGACTTTCAAAAATATTCGACTTGCGTACAATTCGACTTATAAACAGCCTCTTGGAATCTTTTACGTTTGTGAGTCGAAGACTTTTTGTATACCTGAATATTAATGAAGTTAACATATCGATTATAATCTAGCCAACCCAAAGCCAAACCTGAACAAAATTCGACTTACAAACAAATTCGACTTACGTACAATTCGACTTACAAACAGCCTCTTGGACCCTTTTACGTTTGAAAGTTGAAGACTTTCTGTATACCTGAATATGAATGAAGTTAACATATCAATTATAATCTATTGGATATAGTCCATGTATCACCATGATTAATATTTGAATTAATGATTTGGAAGTATCATATCAGTTATAATCTACTGGATATAGTCCACGTATCACCATGATTAGTATTGGAATTAATGATTTGGAAGTATCATAAATTAAAGTTATTGAAATGGTAGAGTATAAGCTGCATTTTGTTGCTGAAAGGTCAATATTACACAAGGTATTCTGAATAAAAAAAGGAGACTGTAGGAGCATGACACTGGTAGGCTCTAGGCAAGTGAAATTTATTTCTTTTATTCTTAGTAGCTTGAGGATATAAGCTTCGTTTGAACTTTTAGATTTGGTAGCTAGTATTTTGTAGATTGATGTAGTTTTCTATATAAAAAAATTTTAATTTTTTTCTGAATTAAAGTTTAGTTTTTGAATGTGTAGTTGTGTACATACAGCAGTAATGAAGATATTTGTATGGAATCATTACAGTTGTATTTAGAAATATGTTAGATGTTAGTTTCTGCTGTCAGAACAAGAAGCCAAGAACATTTACAGTAAAATTGAAATTGATTATACTATTCAAATTGATATTGAGAAAGGAAATCAACCAAACAGAAAAGAAAAGAAATATTTTTACAATAATGTTTTAAAAATAATGTTGTAGAGATTTGGCGTTTTAATCTATATCTTGATTCTTACCAAAGGTAGAGATAGTTTTGTTTGGGAAAATTAATCATTTTGATCTTTATTTTGAAGTTAGATGGAACTTAATTACATTTCTACACAAAGGCAGTTATTACAGCAAGTACACAAAATTGCAAAATTGTCTTCACAATGTTTAAGGTAGATCAACTCTTAGATATCTTCTTTGGAAGTAGATTTATGAAGGAGACCAAAACCCTTCTCATTTTTGGACTAGTATACTTAAGTGAGGCATGATAATTTGAAAGTGGTTTCTAAAATTTGACTGACCCTTCCTATGCTGGATATACAAAAGAATTCTATGCAAGTCCAGGATCTGGTGATATCTATTGGAATAAGTATATAGTTACTTATTGTAAGTGAACTATATTCAAATATTTTCCCTTTGATTTGAGTTATTTTTAGTTTATGTATGATTTTGATAAGCAAACCTCCCATGTTTTATTCTCATTCCGTATTAAACTGATAATTTCGCATATATTTATATTGTTTTCCAACTGTCGTTTGTAACAGCTTTCTTCAATATTCTGATTTGGCCTTGTAGTTGAAATCATTGCTGTCTTCGGTTTTCCTTTCGTAATATAAATTTAGATAGTGTGTCACATACAGAGAATAGATTAGTTTGAATATCTTAAAACTAAGTACTGTTTGCTAGGCTTTTTTATAAAGAGATTGTGTGGTAATAATATCACATATTTCGTCTCTTGTGCTCTCATGGCCAAATATTGTTTTCTCTAAGTGCAAACAGGATCCAAGAGTATCTTTTGAGCAAATTATCCTTTATGATTTAGAACATTTTATTGAACAATTCCACTATTGCTCTGGATTATTCAGGTGGTTTAATGTCACTGTGCTTAATGGATACTTGCACGTTCAAGAGAAGCTGTGTTCCATGTGTCATGGATATTTGTATATTTTAAGATTCCGTCCAAACTTTATTTCTCATGTTTTTTCTGTACTATGATTTTCTCATTATTCATTTTCATTTCCCATTTCGGGATTTTACTCCATGAAAACTTGCTCGACAAGTCAGTGGAAGGTTGGGGTCTTTATTGTAGAAAATTTTGAAAACGAGCCGGATGTGTAAATCCTGAAGTGAAATGTTACTTTTATTCTTCTAAGCTGAGTAGGCCAGGTGGTGACATGACTGGTAGTATAATGTTTTGTTGGAAAATACTCGGATATTCCAAAGAGCTCTTCAAATTGTAAGACAGAAGACCTTTAGAAATTATCTGCTTATAGGTTCCAGTTGTATGGGTGAAAAGTTTCAACATTTCTATTGTCTGTTTCACATCCATAGTTTCAATGTACCTGGAATAACACTTCAATGACACCAGTTATTATAATCAGTCATAGGTTGAATGTGACACAGTGACATTTAAGGATTAAGAGACTATTTTGTATCCTTATCTTTCCTATAAGATGAAATTTTAACTGGAGATGATTGATATATTTGTAGTACACCATTCTTCACTTTCTTTTCTTTTGGCATTACTTCCATAAGGACTTTTAAAGATTTTAAGTTTATTGCATCGAGATGTCCCCATTCTTTATGTATGAGGATTTCAATTTTACTTGCTTGTATAGTGTATGTGCAGTATTGTTTCAGCGACATTTGTCGTTGTTTTTGTAGGTGTGAACCTGTTACATAAGTTGCTGCATTTTGTTTCTTTAATGCAACATCAATATTGTTTCTATAAAACCTATGATTTCCACCGAGTTATAAGAGCTGGTTAAGATAGTGCCATCCTTATCCAAAGTTAAACGCTCCGTACGTTTTAAGTTACATAACTGTTATTTAGCTTTTAATTTGCAATGAGTAAAATCGTTGAATCCTAAGCATTGCATTGTACTAGTGAAGTCAGTGGCTTTTTGTTTTGAATAGTTGAAATTGATAGTAACTTAGATTCTGCTTTTGATCTCAACACACACAAGGCTGAATACAAAAGCTGGACATATATTGGGTAGACTTGTACAGAAAGCTAGGGATCCAGAACACATACCCCTTTGAGTGCCATTGGACATAATATACGTCCACTAGTATTACTCCCTTCAGCACCAATTGTGAGTTTTTACTCATTTATTATTTACGCATATGAAAATTTATGAAATAAGTAACGTTATATATCAATGGAAAGGAAATTTATTGAGGTATGCGATAGTAAATATATAGTCCTATTTTGTATATTTTTGTGTGAAAAGATGAGTCCAGTAAAGCGTTGAAATAATAGGGCCTTTGGCTCTATATTTGGCGAGGCGTAGGTACTCAAAGGGTTAAGAAATTTGATACAGTAAAATTATTACTCCTGCACTAGCTTTTGGTACTTCTCACATACATATGTATATAGGAATATCATGAATGTCACAGAAATTTCAAATATCGAGTACTCATTAGATGATAAAACAGATAAAAAATATAAAATTTTCTAGTTCATACATGATAAAACATAATACAAAAATCAAAAAGTTCTAGTTCTTCGAAGATAGGGTGAAATTTTAAGGGAAATACAAACTAGTTTACAAATCTAAATTATTTTATGAAAAAAAAGTTCCAAAGGTTTAAAAAAGTATAAAGATTCTAAAGTTATAAAAGCTTATTATATCAATCGGAATTACATATAAAATATATAATATTCTTATAAATCAAGTAAATATATTCTATGTGATACACTGAAAATTCTGAAAGCTAAGAGATATGAAATTTAAATTGCATTTAATGTTTAAAATTTTGTCTGTTAATTATGTTATAAGATAAATCCTAGATATGTAAGAATGGTAAAAATACAAGGATAAATGCACTTGAAACATATATCCTAATATTGAATATATTACATGGCCTCCTTTGGGTATCAGGATAAAATGCACTCACAAACATAATCCTCACTTTATAATGGTAGGATTAAAAAAAAGGATAAGTAACATGAATTAACAACTCTTGCACAATTTATACCTAACAAACTTCAAGAAAGTCGTTAATCGTTAAAGCCTACATTACAAAAACTTAATTGTAAATGTATATATATTTTTCTAATTGTAAGTTAAGGTAGGTCCAAACCCTTGATCATATTTTTCTCACTACATATATATATATATATATATATATATATATATATATATGTATATATATATATATACATATATTTTATATACATATATATATATGGTATATATATATTTATATTTATATTATATATATATATATATATATATATATATATATATATATATATATATATATATATATATATATATATATATATATATATATATATATATATATATATATTCATATTCATACATACGCACATACATACATATACAAAAGCATATGTTATATTGCATATGCATAAATAAAGAAACATCCCTCTACATAAATGCCATAATGATCCACATAGCATTGTTTCCCTTTTTCTTTTAGCCGAGACGTATTTCAATAAAAATCGGTATGCATGCTCTTGTGCCGTTCAAGATAAAGAAAAAAAATGTTTTTTGATGCTGTAGTTAATTATTTGGACTTGATATTTTGTAATTACTTGTAATTAAAAGGATTTTTTTAGTAGTGTGCAGTTGATTACTCTTCTTCTAGAGAGGGTACTCAAGTGTACTCTTTTTCGAGTCTATTTTTTTTTTTTTTGAGGCAGTAACCAATCAGTTTTTTTTTTTTTTCGAAATGCATATGGTGTTAACTGTTAAAGCGTGTTTCATAAAAAAATGGTCAAAAGTAACTGTCTGCATGCCTGTGTGTCTGTTCCACTAATGACTATCTATAAAGTAATGCATTAAATCCACAGAATTTTAAGTCTTTGTTCACTTATATTTTAAATGTTTCAAATCATAATGATAATGTTGGACAGAGGGTATTTTATTCAAATATTGTTTTTTTTTTATGTAAATGCAGAAAGAAGTCGCTCCTGTGAAAGTAGTCACTACAAACAGTGCTCAAAGTGGCACCAAATTTTAATATATAAATTACTCATCTATTGTGATTAAAAATCCAATTCCTGAATGCAATGAAAAGTCATATCTGTTCTCTACAATCTCTCGCTGATACCATGCGGTCATTGTTGAATCATAGATATGCCAAATGTTTCAATTTAAAAAAAAAAAATCGAGATTTATTTGTTCAATTTTATTTGTTTCTCCAAGTATCATTTTCTGCATTTCATTTCTATTTATTTTTTCCCTTTGCAGGAATGCGAAGATTGGAAATTTATAGCGACGGTCCTTGACCGACTTTTCCTGTATGTGTTTCTGCTTCTAAATATCTTTGGCTTGGTCATCTTTTTCCGAGCTCCGTCCCTCTATGATCAAAGACCCTCAATAGACAATGAGCTTTCTGAAATAACCTTAGTCAGCACCAGGCCATATGAGTAGGCTTCTCTCGCGTAGGGGCTGTCCCAAATGCGGTGGTGGTGGTGAAGGTGGTGGTGATGAAGGTGTTGGTGTTGGTGTTGGATGTTGGTGGTGGTGATTTGATGGTGGTGATGGTGATGATGATGTTGGGGCGTGCCGCGAGAGCGAGAGAAAGCTAGCGAGTCGCCATGTTGGTTTTCCAGTAAGTTGGGATTTTTTTTTCCATTATTCTTCCTTGAGACTCTCCGCCGTTCTGAGCCTAGATTCCGGGACCCTCACACACCCCCAAGGGTCACACACAATCTGCTTCGGTCATAGATGATGATGCTGGAGGGAACACACCTGCAACTGCAACCACAAAACAGTCAAGAAAAGTCAAAGAATCGAAATATGTAGGACCTCCTCTGGGCTCAAAATCGGCTGTGTGATCTCCTTTCATTAAAATTTCCTTTATTCGATTTTATTTGTTTTTATTTTTGTCTTTTCTTTGAGATCTAGTCCCTCTTATTCTGATTAACATTCGCTTCTTGGCGCACTCTGGCTGTGCTTTGTAACTAAAATGAAAACTGAACAGTCCATTGTGATTCTAAAACCAGACTAAATCGACCGACCTTAAACACATCTAAAAGGGAATGATTTATGCCGTTTGTCACTAAAACTGACTTTGTCTCTAGAAGTTTGCCTTGCCTTTCCCTCTTTAGAGTAGCAACTTGCATGTTGTGTATTTGTCGCTGTGTTTGCAGGGTAGATATTTGTCCTTGTTTTATTGTGTTTCTACTGCGCTCCACTTCAGTCTTCCTCAAGGAACAAAAGTAGAAGAATGGAATAAATAATGGTATTTTCAAACTTTAACCAAACCCGATGAGGGGAATCTCAGTTAAACTCTACCTTTAGTGTTTAGTGTCACAAAACTTTTGTGAATTTGTAACAACTCAGTTTAACATATTACTTTTCTGTTGTTTCTCAATTGAATATGTTTTTCACAACTTGGTTTATACATAAAATCTAGTAATAGGATGATTAGTAATTGTCACACTATCCCAAAAGGGAAGTGTCAAACAATGTCTTCCTTCAAGAAAGTACTAGGAGATTCAAACGATAAAATAATACGGCAGCAAAAGGCAGTACTACAACAGTCGTGGTCAGTGATTGATTCAGTTTAAACATGGGCCAGGTAAGATTCAAACTTTCTCATCCTTTTGGTTTCCAGTCTACTTGTGCCCAGTGCACGATTTGTTGAAGTATGTGTCTGATGCACAAGCATTAGTGGTAAGTATTAAATTACCATGATATACTTATTTTAAACTTTGGCTTAGAAGTGTTGTGGCTGGAACACACATTAAAAGGAAATTTAAACATTTAAAAGCAAACTGTCATGTTTTCTGCAGCTGCTTTTTTATACAATGTTATCAATTCTCTACCTTTTATAAATTGAGAAAATAACTAATTCATCTTTTAAGTAATCACGGTTATAAACTATAAATCGTTTTGAACCAACTGCTGATACCAGATTTCAGGACAAGGTTCAATAATATGAAAATATAATAATACAAATAATTTAAAATAATTAAAATGGAAGTGACCGCCCTGTTCAAGGAGTGTCGGCTAATACTTGTAATGACTCCAACCTATCCACCATAAAGTCCAGCAAGTTGGAAGGTTCCATTATAGTACCGTTAGTATAATGATCCAAAGTGCATCCAATTTCATCTGTAACATTATAAAGAAAGCATATTTATAAGGTGGTAATAATATATAATTTTAAAACATTAGATATTATTGCAGATTTTTTGTTTCTAAAATAATCTGCATACCAAGATAGTGTGCTCAGATGATCCTAATAACGCCATAATGCATAGGTTACCTTCACCCTTTACTTCCTGGATTTCATAGGCCTACACCAAGTATGAGACTTTAAAACTGTTTAAATTTTGTGCGATCATCAATTAGTTGAAAAGGGATAGCAGTAAGGCGGGAAACTTTACGATTTAAGTCAAGGTCTGGACTTGTTCTCTTATTCCCTACTTGATTTATTCAACATATGCTCAAAATTTTTAAGTTTTGTTGAGCATATTAGTTTTATTCAGTCGACTGAAACACACAAAAACCATAAGAATTAACCATATTCTTTACTAGCGTCTCCATAGATAGTCATTTAAATAATACTGGAACGGTTTCATATGCTATGACATGAAATTGGACTCATTTTGTATCAGTGTGTTCCCAGTGTATGATAATGAAATCTTCGGATTCATTGGACTCTGCTACAGTCAAGATATAAATAAAGACCACAGATTAATCAAATTTTAGCTGTCAAATAGTATACTGTCACTGCATATTTTGAGAGCACTGTTCACTTTGTAAGAAAACACTCATAAAACAGTGCCATTTTATAACTACTTTCTCTGCCGGTTTCTTATGTAGGAGTTATTGCTGAATGATCTAAACTCCAGACTTCATTGGTCAGCTGGCAGCAGAAACATACTTAGGTCCGCTGCTGCTGTACACAGACTAGTGTACAGGTATGGAGGTTACCGCACTGGAAGTTAAAATTGAATGTGACGCAGATTTTTCCTCCAGACCTTTGCGAGGTGTTGCATGATTACTACAGTATACGCTGCTTGGTGTTGGGTCGCACAGTAGTTGCTCAGCTTGGTAAATTTTAGCTCTTATTTTGATGATGAAGATGAATGTTCGTTTGTGTATCGTACACCGTATGAATTTTGGCATTTCATTAAAAAATCTAAAAGTACTGATAAAAATAAAAGATAAACTCGTTAAAAGCATGGAAGTAAGTTTTCTGTTTAAGGCAGATATAAATATCTTATACTTCTAGTTTAGGTTTCAGAATTCACTATGAACAAGTTACCATATTTGTGTGTATTTTGACATTATACACATAAAGTCCACGTCCTCCATGATATAACTAATTATTCATAAACATTTATTCATACGAATCTTTGAGTGAAATTGTTTTAAATTTAGTTTTGAAGCTTGGGTTCTAACAGCCTTTGACTCCTGGGTTCGAACAACCAAAGGCATTACTTGGGCACATTAGCAATTTTTCTGATTAACAGAGATTCATTGTGAGATTCTTGAACTATGGGCTACAGATAGAAGTACATCAGTATTGTGCCAGGCTTGTTCCTAAAAATGTTAAAGTTTGGCATATTCATAAAAATACTAATTTCCCGGTATTTAAATTTTCTATTTTCTATGGCTCTAAAGATATGAGATATGCTTGGCCTTTAGAGTAAGATGTTGTAAAATATAAAATATGCACCTTCTCATTACTTACAAATGCTTGTACTTGTAATAGCTACCACCAAGTGTTGGTAGTGAGCATTACCTGCAATAAGTTGCCAACAAAGGGGTAAATAGACTTAAATGCAAACCAGTGTCAGGGTAGTGGTTGGGTTTAGGATCCACGCGGTTGCATTAGGAAGAAATAGTTAGACATTGGTCTCATTTGCCTGCCCAACTGCTTACACTATCCCAACTTCCATTGTCGGGTCTAGGGGTTATTATTACATAGTGTTTGACATCAAGAGGCCAGTAAAACAAGGTTTATGTAGCTAAAATAGAACTCTAAAAAGTGAGTGTATTCAGAGTTAGAGAAAGGGTGCTTCTAAGACTCTTATGTAATGTCTACAATGCACTGCCATTGGTGCATTAGCTAAGGCATGCATGGGAGAATAAATGTCTTCATCTCATACATCACCGGAATCTCGTATTACGGAGAGACACATCTGGTATTCATTGACCTTTAAAAGGAATAGTCCTCTTATCTGTGATACTTGGCAACTGTACATTATAGAAGTGAATTTCATAGTATTAAGAGCAGGGTCAATTGCTGGCCAATTGCAAATTAACAATTATATTTCTGGAGATATGTAACCCAAAGATTCGTCTGCGATGCTGCAGTGGAAGCAATTAATTTGGAAGTTGTCGCACTTTTAATTGCCAACTCATTCTTCCATAATGGATGAACGTATAATACCAGCTTTTATTTTTTGCAATCCCAAATAGGCAAAACATTTCTGGTGTTATTACCTACACCAAGGAGGTTGTAAAATCAAGTCGGTTTGTTTCTCTTTTTGTGTGTCTGTGGACAGGACTACGTCAGAATTACTTGGCGTATTTTAACTAAATTTTCACCACAGATAGAGTAGATCTTGGAAGACCCCATTAAAATTTGGAGATGATCCAGATCCGGATTTGCAATTATCCCCATTATAAAGATAACGTCAAAACAAAGGCCGGATTTTGAAGAAATTTCCACCTCGGACAGATCTTGGGTCATGGACGACTCCATTTACTTTTGGAGATGATCCGAATTTGCAGATGATCCTGTTCCAGATCCGGATTCTAGATCCGGTTTTGCATTTTTCAAAATTTTAGCAATTACATGAAAACAAATTGATGGATTTTGATGAAATTGTCACCACAGATAGATCATAGGCCGTGAACAACTCCAGTAAAATTTGGTGGTGATCCAGATCTAGATTGTGCAAAATTTTAAGGTTACGTCAAAAGTGAACGACGGTTGTTTATAAATTTGTTAATTCTTAGGTCATGGATGACTTCGCTGAGTAAATTTTGAACGTAATCTGGATCAAGATCAGGAGTCTTGATCAGATGCAAATCAAGTCCTTTTTTTGTGTCAACGTCACCTTTTGACGGAGGTCAGAAGTGTCTAATTACTCTTTTTACTAATTATATTCAGAACAGCTACACACTTCTTGTAATGGGAGAATTTTTTTTCCATTATATGTCCATTATATGCCGCGTTACAAATTGAAAGAGGCTGCATTCTGAAGACAAATTCTTTTGCTCGTACATTCAAATTCAAGTGACACTTTAGAATTACTCCATTTATGCCTAATTGAATTACACAGTCATTGATATTAAAGTTTCTATTCAATGTCGTAATCAATTCTGTTCTAAAGAACTAGCAGGTAGGACAGACCTCTTCTGTTTATCCTCAAATAGGCTTCCGAGAATTACCTTCTGATTGGAAATTTCCGTCCGTGCTGGAAGTTTCTTACATTTTATTTTACGCTCGTCAGCCTCATTTCAGATGTGTAAGTTTCATTCTTTTGGAGAGTTGAGGAAGTTCCTCGAGTTGAGGATAAAAGGGGGTTTAGTTTTGTGAGGACACAAAGACGGCAAGACTGTTAAATGAAAACTATTTTACCTTTTTAATGATAAAAATAATTGCAGAATAGTTTGACATGTTTATTTTTAGCTTTACCTTTTTTATTATTAAAATTCGCTAATATGCACATAGTATGTTTGGGAATAGTCACTTTTAATAAAATAGGATATTGAACTACTAAAAGATTTGTCTTTTATGACTGGTGTGAATTGTAAAGAGGAAAAACTGTCTGAGGTCTGGTGACTATCTTGCGTATAATGTCTTAATGGTTAAGGAACATTTTTTGTTATTAAGGGATTAGTTAAATTTGAAAGCATGTAGTTATATACATCTTCAGAATTTTTTATTGCAAATGGATGATACAAATTCAGGTCTTGGCAAATCCTGTTTTGCATATCAAGAGGAATAGATACTATGAGTGACTGATGAAAATAATTCAGAAACCTGAGCCTACGAGACTATCAAGGAGGTAGTATATGCCTGGAAATCGGGAATAATAGGCTTCAGTATCTATTCCAGATGCTAAGCTATACTACACCGCAAAACTGGACCGAGTAATTTGATTGAAGAGCAGGCTTCCTTTTGGAAGTATGTATTCTTCCCAAATGAAAGCCACTGATATGTTAATTTTATTGAGGATAGTTGTTACAACCATGTCAGCATTAGATGAAGATGGTCAGAGAATATTGCATATAATACTTGGTTATAAAACAGCTAATTAACTGCATTTTGGGTAGAGGCATTTATTACTTAAAAGGGGTAATATCTTTACTTACAACCCCACTCCCCCAAGATAAACCTCATTGCATAGGCTGCACTATTTACCTGGTCATTTTCGTTTTAGAAACCCGTTTAGATAAGGTTGTACTAAAGATTTATGGTTTAATAGGTCCGTTATGTGGATTTTTCTAAGAACATGTGGTTGCTGCCGTTTTATTAGTGTTATTCAAAAATAATTTTCACATAGTCTTATAAGGATTCTTTAGGAGTAAATAAAAACTGATCACTGCTTCTCTCTTTTCATAATTTGGAATAGTTCAGAGGTTCTTATTGCTGGGAAATCCAACTCCCATAAGGTCTATTTTCCTCTAAAGTTACATCGACATTCCTCTAAAAATCTAATCGCTTATTGTGTAAACGATGAAAACTACAAGGATTAATTAAATCTTGGCAACACACCCCCCTACGAGATCTTTTATTTGGATGTGGCTCTCAAATTCCAACGGCAACTTTGGATAAACTAGTTGGGAAAAATCGAGAGAAGATTTGCATAATTGTGATAAGTAGCATATAATAAAACCTAACCAAAAACAATCTTCATGCTGAAGATGAAATATTTGCTTCTATTGTATTTTATCGTATTTTGATGACAACCACATTTACGTCAATAAAGGTAGTAGGTTGGCAAAGGCATCAGCTTCCTGTTGTGGTACTACCACGTGAGCGTTATTGGGTCCTTTGACTGGTCAGGTAGTTCTGTATTGGATCCTTCTCTCGTTACGGGTCATTTTTCCTTTGCCTATTTACGTATTTCCCTTTTTCATCATACTTCCGGCAACACTAAGATAACCAAACACTTCTTTACTCGAGGGGTTAAGTGTTCCGTGGCTACTTACCACTTGGTAAGGGTAGGTCTGTAGCTATGGTTAGCAGCACTTCTAGGAGAAGGGCACTCCAAAATCAAACCATTGTTCTCTAGTCTTGTAGTGCAACAGCCTCTGTAACATGGTCTTCCACTGTCTTCGGTTACAGTTATCTTGCTTGAGGGTACATTCAGGTACAGTATTCTATCTTGTTTCCTTATTTCCTTTCTTCACTGTGATATTTTCCCCGTTGGAGGCTCTTGGGCCTATAGCGTCCTGCTGACCCAACTAGGGTTGTAGTATTAAATCCTTCTATGTCATGCTTGAGAGGATATTATGTTACGTGAAAAGTCTAATTGTACTTAAAAAGGGGCTGTCTTGTTGTTGCAGTTTAAGAATTTGACTTTGTCATTTCACCAGTCATAGATTTTTGGGTACTTGGAAGGGGAGAAATCCACCAGAAACCAGGGAGCTTGTAGTATATTTGTCCTTTTTATATAGTTACCGGTTGCAATTAATCTACACATTTCAATTTCTTTAAAAAAGTCCTTATTTGTCCGTTCCATTAAGTCAGTATTATCCAATTCCAAAAGACGGTCAGTATGGAATCTAGTTTGTACATTAAATATACGGTTGGCTCAGATTGAAGGACTTTTAGGTGACCAATTTTTAAAGTGCCATTCCTCTTTTTTCTTTTAATGCCCTGTGGTACAGGTATAAGAATACTACCACTGTATACCCGGCATGTCGTAGAAAACGACTAACAGGACAAGCTGTCATCTTGCACTCCTGCGTTTTAGCAAAAGGCTAGGCTCACCGCCAATAACTGAGGGTGATGACTGTAAGGGCATGTGATCGATTGTATAAATCATGACTAATGCCTTCGCATTAGGCAACCAACCCCTTAATGTAGGGATAACGGTGGGAAAGAAGATTTCTACTAGTTCTTTTTATGGTTATTATTCATGATAAGCGACATCATGATGACCCTTCCAAGAATAATTTTTTTGGCCGCCTAATTTAAATAAAAGTATTGACTGTAGTTTTAAATATTCTCAAGTTGGTTCCTTGTAAAGTTCCATGGATTCTAGTTTATATGCAACATGTTGAAAGTCCAATAATCTGCGTTTTGTGTTGTCTGCCTGTAAATCAGATTTTGTGAGTTAATACTTTATTAAAATCAACTTTTAACATTTTATTTTTTCAGTGTTCATATTTCATTTTGAAATATATCACTTCTCTATAATTTATACAAACTAATGTTAAACTATGGTTGTGCTTTTTCTATGTTGCCTTAAAACAGTCTCTTATGAAATTTACAATCCTTACCACTCTCCAGTTATGAGTTATGCTAGTAGAGTGGTTACTATTTCATATTAACAACTTTTCTTTACTTCTTAGACATGAACCGTTTAAATACTTTTTTTAGAGAAACAAATAGTTTCAGCCTTCTTTGAAAAGTGATAATACAAACTAAATTGCAATATATATAACTGCAACAAATACTGTTTTGGAAACTACTATCATTACTTGTTATCAGTTTATGACTAGTCTTCTAGTGTTATGTACTTGGTAATTCTAATTCCTTTTCTACTAAATCTCATGCCTAAGACGAAAAAATAGAAAAAAAAACATATATTTTTTCAATATGGTTCCTTTGAATAGTAACTCAACATAGTATTGATGAACCGCAACGCTTGTATTTAGTTTCCTAGTATGGGACAGTATAATAGATAATCTAACGTATTGTATCATTGATACAAAATTCTAATTTATTTTAGTACATAATACGAAACGAAAAGAACCTACCCAATGTTGTTTCCATTTCTTAAACTCAAAAGTTACACAATAGAAGATATGTTGCACGTCACTACTGAGAAAGCTCTATTCATGTGTTGAAAACAAAATTTAGAAACCAAAAATTGCTGATAGGATGACGATAGTGTAAAAAGCGAATCGTTTTATATTTGATATTTCCTATGAAGACAAAGTTTGCAGTATTCTGAATGAAATCAGTTATACAATGAACACACACATTGCATGTGTGACTAAAAAACAACAACAAGTAAATAGTGTTTTAATAATATAGGATGAAGTTCATTACTCAAAAAATTGATCTCTGACTATTTGTCAAAAAGTTTGAATTTTTGGGAAAAGTCTGAGAAAAGTGATGAGGGCCAATGGGACTCATCAACTATGTTGAGTATTGATGGTGAGTAAATTTGTCACATTTTTTTTATTCAACCTCTTGGCGTCCTCCCCAAGGAATGCTTGGTGTTGTGGTTAACCTTTTTTTGCACCTTACCATAACCTAGAAGTACCTGGACATAACCTGGAAGTACCTCAAAAGACTTTGGACTTCTGTAGCAGACAGTAAATGTGAAGACATATTCCTGGTGTGTTTCACTCTGGTTAAGTAACACTTGTTTACTATACCATGACTATACGACTGAAATTTCTTAGGAAGACGAGTTAATTAAAAAAAATCTTAGGTAATAATATTAAAATAAAATAGACACTTGATCACATTTGATAAAAGTACATTGGTATCATTAACATTTTTTTTTTAAATCTCACATGAATTCTTAATAGGAATAGATTAAAGTACTACAGCATGATTAGCATATTTACTTTTAAAGCTCTCTCGAATTTTTAATAGAAGTAGGTTTTTGAATGTGAGGATCAAATACCTCGCTTTCTTAAACAGAATACAACATGACCTACCTTAAAATTTCAAAGGAATATTTTTATTGGTAAATAAGACTTTTTTAGTAACTATTTTTATAAGATTCAGAGTCACCCATAATGACATTGGAAACTACCAGGGTAACAGGAATTTAAAGTTAGCTAAAAGTTTATATATATTGCCTTTTTATTTGCTTGAGATATTTAACTTTCATTTAAAAAATAATTTATAGACGTGGCCTTGGTTTTTCAGCTTACATGATAAACTTTCATTAAAAAACAATTTATAGATGTGGCCATTTATGCCTTAGGATAATTAACTTTCATTAAAGATAAATAATTTATAGATGTGGCCTATTTTTGCTTATGATATTCAACTTTCATTCAAAAAGTAATTTACAGATGTGGCCTCTTTTTTTTTTTTTGTCTGAAGATAATTAACAGTCATTAAAAATTATTTATAGATTTGGCCTTTTTTTATTAAGATAATTAACTTTGATAAAATATATTTTATAGATGTGCCCTTATTTGCTTAGTATAATTAGTCTTCATTAAAAAGATAATTTATACACGTGGTCTTTTTCTCCTAAGGATAATTAACCTTCATTAAAAAAAGTATGTAGATGTGCCTTTTTTTGTATAGGAAAATTAAACTTAAACTAAAAAATAATTTATAGATGTAGCCTATTTTGCTTAGGAAAATTAACTCTCACTAAAAAATAATTTATAAATGTAGCCTATTTTGCTTAGAATAAATAACTTTCATTAGAGAAAAATCTGAGTTATAAACATTATGACCAATGACGTATTTATTTTCCTCACCATTTAACACTGACTGAGTGATGAGACCGCAGAATATGATAGCATTTATTTACAAACAACCAGAAGGCACGCTTGGCTGAGCTTTAAATGTGTTCGTGTCACTCTTCTCTTACAATAAACACACACACCTTTTGATCTCCTTCTTTCCAAAGGGAATGGAAAGCCTATATGACAAGCTCCAGTAAAGGATACAAAAGATTTATGTATGTTAGATTATCATCAAAGTTCCCCCCAAAACATATAAAAGGCAGATTCCCTTCAACGCCAGGGGGTCAAATTTGGTAACATGGTCAATCATTTTGAACCTTACGCATCGCAGGGGTCAATTTTATTTTTTATTTTTTTGACATTGCCGGTCTTCTAGGCCGTACAGAGGACTGCAAAAGATTAAAAGTGGAAGGTTAGAATGAGTTGATCGCGTTACTCCCGAAGAGAAAAACTTTTTCTCTGACATGATTTTTTTATTTTCTTATAATTTTTGTTCTTTTTATTTTTTTCTATTGCATTTGGAAATGTATTCCCCCATATTACTTTCTGTGGTTGGAAATTCGCTTGTTCATTAGAGACTGAAGATAATTAAAATTGTGAATTGGAACATGAATCTTTTATGGCATGGAGCTCTTATATTTATTATATTCTGATGCACAGACAGTGATTATAGATGTAGTAGTCTTTTGGTATGAGGCCTCGAATAAATAGAATGACCTTAAGCTAAAAAAACAAAATGTAATTGAATATACGTTTTCCCTAGTTAGAGTAACTGTTAAAATTCCTAAATAGTGTTTATACCCTTTCGGTAAATAATCATCTCTTAATAATATGGTGAGCTTGGGTCCGGATACACCAAATAAAGGACCTATGCAGACTCGATAATGCAAATTCAGTTATTTCACCTTTTATTTTATTTCCATAAAATGTTTTACAGTTAAGCCACAGAGCTCATCTGTTGGATAAATCACGATAAATTTCCTTTTGTGTTACTAAATAATATCTGATTAAAATGAAACACTGGATTATTGCACTTGTTTTATAATATTCTGCATGGCCTACATTTATTTAGGTTTTTTCTCTCCTATTGACTGATAATACATCAATGATTTCAATATTGCTCTAATATGTGTATCAGAACAAGTTAAGGCCTACATTTATTTAGGTTTTTTTCTCCTATTGACTGATAATACATCAATGATTGCAATATTGCTCTAATATGTGTACCAGAACGTTAGATCAGTCATAATGTAAAAGTACATGAAGATTTTAACGATACACACGCCGTCACATATAAAGAAATTGCAGTTGATTCGGGAGAGCGAAATGTTAGCCGACCCATATTTACCTTTTATTGTTCTCTGGCCTTATCTCGCTACAGGTAATCGAAGATTGGAAGTATGTCGCGATGGTGTTGGATCGCTTGTTCCTGTGGGTGTTCACCATCGCTTGCGTCGTGGGAACCTGCGGGATCATCTTCCAAGCGCCCTCCCTCTACGACACCAGAGGCCCCATTGACGAAGTCTATTCGGAGATCGGTCCGGCGATCGCGTCTCCGAATAATTAAAATTGTTTCTCTCCAAATAGAAAGAAGAAGATCTTTTCTTCAAGTATCGTGTGCGTTTATCAACCTACACTGTTAAAAATTTGTATTTTAAAAAATGGTAAATGCCTGGCTATATTTATTCCTGGATTTTTACCGTTTTAGAAACGGATATATTGACGTAAAGGATTGATATTACGGTCACCAACCCGTAAAAGATAACAACAAACAAGGGTAAAAATTACGGTCGCCCGTATTTCACTGAAATACGGCTGAGAACGGTATATTTTTACG
>NC_090738.1:130117931-130125431 GCF_036898095.1 Palaemon carinicauda
ACATGCGTGTAAAATCAAACCGATACTGTGGTCTGACAGAAAATCAGTAGCCATGATATTGATCAGCATGCTCTGATTGGTCACATCTTCACTACTGGCCAATAGTGTACCTTGCACGAAATAATCTGGACTAGCAAGGCTACTCTCCTCATGCTTCCTTAGTTTTGTTTTCCATATGGATGTGAGATTGTGTCACCTACGGCACACTACCCATATTCTTCCTCCAAACGGATGCGAGATTACTTGTGTCGCCCACAGCACACTACCCATATTCTTCCCAATTAACTAAACCTAGATACACTGCATTCTCATATCAAATTTCTGTTTTTATATTTATTATTATAATTTAATTTATTAATTTTTAGGCCCAAATCTACATTTATCTGCCCGAGGAAACCCCTAATTTAAAGAGGGGTGTGCTGTATAGATTTACAAATATATTCCTAAATCCACACTATATTGAGGGTGCGATAATTGAACTGCGAAGTGGCGAGGGATTACTATATATATATATATATATATATATATATATATATATATATATATATATATATATATATATATATATATATGCATAAACACCAAATGTATATCATGCATATGCCTAATCTCAAACACGAAATATTAAAGATTACCGTAAATGTAATCAAATTGTTCATTTCAAATACGTATATATAATATACAGTATATACATTATATGTATATAAATATATATAATGTATGATTTTTTGTAATATATAGTTATTTGCATCCATGAATCGTTTATTTAAAAAACACTAGATTTTTTTCCTCGGTTGTATTATATACTGAGCTACAAATAGATAAAAATAATTTCCCTTTTCACAAGAATTAGAATTTCTTTGGTCATTATAATGTCAACAATAAAATACTTTAACCGGATGAAAGAAGAAGAACAAAATATGTATTTTCGTATACACGTCTTTTATACTTAATACTGTTAAGATGTCTGGTCTTTGTCTCCACCCAGAAATGAAAACGCGTAAAATGAAGGCACGGTAAGACGTTGTAAAATAAAATTTATCGAACTAAGGCATCTTAAATGTCACTACGTTTATTTTCCGGAATTGGAGCAATATGCAGTCTGGAAACGCAATACATATAATCATATATGTACACATTCCACGTATGTTTCATGTGCTTTTATATATACGTATGTCTAAATGCATACTGTATAATAGCCACATAGATCTGTGTATGTGTAAAGATACTTTTAAAGATACGCCGAACGTATGTATAATGTTCACTTTTGAACACTGAAGCGGCGAAGAGCGTCGGCAAGATAATGTTCAGATTGTGCTTTTGTGTTAATAGGAATAGCTCTTGATTTCAAAGAGGTTTTTCTCTCAAGGGTATGATCAATTAGTAGTTTTAAATATACCCTGTAATCAGCTCACCTAAACTGTGTTACAATATCGATGACAATATTTGATTGTACATATTTCATTACCATACGTAAATCATTTAATGTAGTCGAGATAAATGTTCCATAATCGACCATTTTATCCTATTTTTTATTTTATCTGCAGTTGTGTCTTGAATTAGAAATTATTCAATATTTCTACAATTAGATAAAATGTTAAGACAGCAGTATTATCAGAATTATAAATGTTCATCTGGTTAGTATTTATTATCATTTGAGATTAATTTGCCAATTTAGGAAACACTTATAATGTCGTGGATGAAGATTTAAGAATTATGTAATAGCTATACAATTTACATGGTAACTTTACAAGATCTTTTTCGTTTTTGAATAAGGACAATTTAAATTTGACAATGTACAGGTTTAGCAACCTATGTGTTAAATGGTCTATTATATTCATTAATCTCACTAGATACTCTTATTGATAATTTTTTTCATTAATATGTGGTCAATCATCATGTTGACCCTACGTGACCTAGACAATAATAATATGCCTTTGTGGACGACGAGTATCTTTGCTCCAAAGTATTTAGTCACACGATACAGTTTTCATGAAGCGCAAGTTTTTTGGCTCAAATATAATTGCAGCATCTATTTTGTGTAAAATAAAACCAAAATGTCAAAGACCGTGAAAAGTTTGCTGATTGTCATGTTTCTTTTGGCATTGTTTCATTGAAGAACTATGGAAGATCACGTTTCTCATTCCTTTTACGGATGATTTTGTTAATTTATAGATAATATGTTTAAAATCTTCATTCAAATATACTCATGAGGTATTATGAAGCCAAATTTGCTCTCATTTTGGAAGGAGGTTAATAATTCTTTACATAAGAGTAACATTTGCTCAGAAGGGGTAGTAAGTGTACAAGACCTTGTGCGGGTGGTTAGATAATCAAATATTGGTAATATATTGCTGTACAGTTAGTTAATCTATAAAATCTTTGTCACCCTTTATACTGTGGAAAATAATGCTCAGCTAATATTAAAAATATTTAAGGTGTTATGTAGGTTGCCAAATATCTAGCCCTAATCTCTGTGTATGGTATAATTTATATCATTTTCTTTAAGGATTCAGATTTGGGGGAAAAATATTCAAGAGATCACTTTGTAATGATACTTAATGACTTGGCAAACTTTTCACACCACCTAAGGTTACCTTACTGCTGTCCTGTCATCTATTGTACCTCTGCCTCGTTTTCCACATGGACTCCTCTTGTGTTCTGGACTGTTTTCATTCCCTGTATTCTTTGTACATTAGCCTGTAAAGCTGCTGCATTTAATAAGGTGTTTCTTTATTTTCCACTATTTCAACTCCCATATTTTAAGGGCGTGTATTTTTTCATTATTAACCATATGTATAAATATATTTTTAGGGTATGAGCTGACGTTGGTCAGATGTCACCCAAAGAATTGCAGACAATTGCTTGTAGTTAGTTATCAAGTAGTTGTTAGTTCTGAGTAAGTTGGAATGGTTTTCATTTCCATATAAAACTAAGTAATAAGAATGATCGATGTCAGGGATTAATCTATACCAGCGCAGTAAGGGTGAAAATTAGAGACTGTTGTAGATGAGTAGTCTTTACTGCTCTTGCATATAAGATGAGTCCCTTGATTGTAATATCCGACTTCATTTCTATCATGTTTTTAATCTTTTAAATGGTCACTGAATGCAAAGGCTCAGCTACGTGGAGGAGTTGGTTAATACACAAAGTTCATCATTAGTTGTCCTTTATTGGTGCATATATATTGATACCCTTTAGTAAAGAAATTTCCATTGGTTGTCTGTCTTTTAGTTGAAGCTTATCTAGTTGATAATACTGTACTCAATATACCTCACAGTAGCTTTCTAATTATCAATTACGTTGGTACTCAATACAGATTCATACAAGCTCATAAATTTTGAATGTTGAATTGCATATAGTTTCAGAAAATCAAAAGCTTGTTACGGAAGGTGTAAGTAAGCGTGAGTCTTCCTTATGTATAATACTTTTGCTCACTACATTCCGTTGTTTTCACAACAGTTGACTGTTAGAAATATTGAAAACTAATGTACTATTTTTTTTTCGAATTCATTGATTAATGAAACAAGAGTAATTTAAGAAAATTTTACCCTAAATAATTTTTCCTTCTGTATTTCGACTTGTTCGTACATACAGTAGTTGAATTTAAGTCATGTTTTTTTCAGGTGGTATAAATAGTCTCTTAGAAGTTTTATTTAAGTATAGCCCCATTGGAGGCTCTTTCACAGAAATTATAGGCTTAAGCTTATATTCATTTTGCTTTCCAAGTGCTGAAAAAAAAAAAGCACTGTTGGATATTCATAAGGTCGACACCATTTGCTATCGGGTAAAGCTTTTTTTGAAGGCTTCGGGTAGAGGCTAGTCAAGTTGCATCTATATCAAACCAAGCCTGCAAAACCAATGTTTTTTTTTTTTTTTTTCATATTATTGAGATATAGATTCGTATTATTTTGATGATGAATATTGGTAACTTAGATTAAAATATATTATAAATAAAATTGGTCACTTTAAATGTCTTTCAATACTGTTTTATGGTTTAAAAAATTTAAAGACCTTTCTCTAGCTAAAATATGGTTTGGTTTGACTTGGATGTAACAGTTTGATAAGGTTACACAATAATGCGAAGACATATTTTGGTAAAAGGTGAAAGACAACGTTGAACACTTCTGAAGTCAAAGCTAGCAAATGAACCTGGCTCGTTATTTTACCTCACTTTTGCTTACGTTTTCAAGAATATGGTTCCAGAAATAGTTTTGATCATACAGTAGGCAATCATAATTTAATATTTCATCTCACCAAATCGATGACATCATATTGATAAAGTATTGATGCCGTAATTCAATTACTTTTTTGCTTTATATGTTGATATCACAGGAGAATTCATCACATAAAGACTAGATGACTTTGGTACAACTGAAACTATGGGGACTGCATCCACCTGTAATTTGGCGATATTTATATTCAGTGTAATGTATCTTTATGATCATAATATTGAACCCCTATGACTCTCCCTGAAACTAGAAATATTCTGAAAAACTGAGAAATTAAATATAAAATACACATTCGTTTCCAAGTAGTAGGAGTTAATTTTTAAATTTTAAAACAGTTCATATTCCTTCCCTAATTTTTTATATATTTAAGAGCTTTGTAACTTATAAATTTTTTCTCCTTGTTTTGGTCTGGCTTGAGCTATATAGTATGTTTACACGTATAATAAGGTGTGGATTCCCTTTAAATTAACTATTGTAAAAATTGAAATTAATCCAACATCAAGTTTTTACTTATATTTAGCAATTCATATTTGGCCTTCTGTCCTTTGCATCGTAAATTGTATGGCTAATTGTGGCCATAGAAAAGAACTTTTACTTTCTAGATTATTATAATGGCTTGCGTAAATCAAGGGAAAAGTATAGCCTATGTTCACATTATTCTAAAAGATTAAATTTTTAAGGGATTATTGAAAAATTATTAGGCCAGTACGTTGTGTTTTTCTTTTATTTATTTTATATTTAAGGAAAGGTAATGAGAACGAATCTTTTTATACTGAATATCCTCCTGAAACAAAATTGAAATACCATTCTATGTGCTAAGAAAGCTACACTATATAATGAAATATATCACTACTATGAATGACAAAATTATCAACGTTTCTAGGAAATGTTATATATACCTACCTACCTTTGGTTGCAAAATATATATTATGAATACCACGCCTGATTTTGTTTAAAAGCTGTTGTACTATATTCCATGCCTTGTCAGACAACTTAGGCCAAAAAACCAAGACCTCTAATGACACACGATTCATCTAGGTTCCAATCATTTAGACAGAAATATAGTTTTTAATAGAATCATTTTGGAAAATAACTATCTTTAAAGCTAGTTTATGTCGCCAAACCTTTTGTTATGAAGTAGGCCATCGATTCCTTGCAAGATGTTTCATATCATTTTTGAGAAGCTCAGTAGGGTGTAGATTACAATTATTTCAAGAGGGGGGAAAATTCAATCCTTACTTTTGACTTTGGGTAGAAGACACTCTTTAGCTATGGTAAGCAGATCTTCTAGAAGGACACTCCATAATCAAACCAAGGTTCTCTAGTCTTGGGCAGTGCCATAGCTCCTGTACCATGGTCTTCCACTGGCTTGGGGTAGAGTTCTCTTGCTTGAAGGTACACTTGGGCACACTATTCTATCTTACTTCTCTTCCTCTTGTTTTTCTTAAAGATTTCATGGTTTATATCTGAAAGATTATTTTAATGTTGTTACAGTTCTTAAAATATTTTATTTTAATTGTAAATTACTTCTCTTGTTGTTTATTTCCTTTCTTCACTGGGCTATTTTCTCGGTTGGAGCCCTAGGGCTGATAGCATCCTGCTTTTCCAACTAGGGTTGTAGGTTAGCAAGTAATAATAATAATAATAATAATAAATTTTAAATTTATATCTTTTGTTCAATATATTTAGCCATATATGGTGAAAGGCCATCTAGTCTGGTGAACGAAATGTGTATACAGAAGGTCTCCAACTTACAAACTTTCCTCA
Organism: Palaemon carinicauda; assembly: GCF_036898095.1. NCBI lineage: Eukaryota > Metazoa > Arthropoda > Malacostraca > Decapoda > Palaemonidae > Palaemon > Palaemon carinicauda. Next base: position 130,123,931 of record NC_090738.1, read on the forward strand.
CTGGACTATTTTTCCCTGTTGGAGCCCCTGGGCTTATAGCATCTTGCTTTTCCAACTAGGGTTGTAGCTTGGATAGTAATAATAATAATAATAATAATCCAAGAAACCGTTTGTAATTCGTATGGTTTCTAAGTTGAATTGTGTTGTTCGTAAGTCGATTTTTCAGTAAATCGAATTTGTTAGATTTTGGCCTATTGTAAGCCTATCCTGAATCCCTTGTTTATAATTTCCAGCTACAAAAGTAAACAAATAATCGAGTTTTATGTGAAATTGATATCAGGTTATTACAAAAGTCTTTTTGCTTACTGTATTATCTCATCTTTGTTATTTTTAGTTGGATTTGTGTTGGAGACCTTTATCACATTTCCAAGGTTATGTTTTGAAGACCTTTATCGCAATTCCAAGGATTTGTTTTGAAGACCTTTATCGCATTTCCAAGGATTTGTGTTGAAGACCTTTATCGCATTTCCAAGGATTTGTGTTGAAGACCTTTATCGCATTTCCAAGGATTTGTGTTGAAGACCTTTATCGCATTTTCAAGGATTTGTGTTGGAGACCTTTATCGCATTTCCAAGGATTTGTTTTGAAGACCTTTATCGCATTTCCAAGGATTTGTGTTGAAGACCTTTATCGCATTTCCAAGGATTTGTGTTGAAGACCTTTATCGCATTTCCAAGGATTTGTGTTGAAGACCTTTATCGCATTTTCAAGGATTTGTGTTGGAGACCTTTATCGCATTTCCAAGGATTTGTTTTGAAGACCTTTATCGCATTTCCAAGGATTTGTTTTGAAGACCTTTATCGCATTTCCAAGGATTTGTTTTGAAGACCTTTATCGCATTTCCAAGGATTTGTTTTGAAGACCTTTATCGCATGTCCAAGGATTTGTTTTGAAGACCTTTATCGCATTTCCAAGGATTTGTGTTGAAGACCTTTATCGCTTTTCCAAGGATTTGTGTTGAAGACCTTTATCGCATTTCCAAAACTACAGTTCCTGGAATCATATACTCCACAACTATCAGTATTTTTTAATGATCGTTTCAGCTCTGTAAACATTTTGTTCTGTCCTCAGCAAAACTGGACATCATGAAGTATATTACTATGAAAATTTCCAGTTGCTTGAATTAATTATTTAAGGACATACGTGTGTCGGGCTCTTACAGTTTACTGAATTAATACATTTCTCAGTTAATTTTAAAAAGTTTAATTTCCCAGACTATATTTACTTCTGCTATCGAGAGAGATATATCATGTTGTTCTAATCCAGTAGATGCACTAAGGAGGGATTTGAAAATTTAATTTAGTTCAACCAAAATACAAATTTTACAATTATAACATCTTTAACTTTGTTTTATTGTCAAAGAGATAGGCACATCGTATTTAATTTTATTTCCAAATTCTGCTACCGAGAAAGACATTTGTTGTTCAAATCCAGTAGATGCACTATGGAGGCATTTGAAAATTTAATTTGGTTCCAACAAAATAAAAATTTTACAATTATA